>NC_041380.1:209073374-209114221 GCF_002162155.2 Triticum dicoccoides
AATAATGATGACCCTTAGGAGCGCGACTCCCAAGGGAAAGAAAAGGCTAGGTGGCGAATGGTAAAACCAATGTTGGGCATTGCTGGAGGAGTTTTATTTAAGGTGAACTGTCAAGGGGTTCCCATTATAACCCAACCGCGTAAGGAACGCAAAATCCAGGAACATAACACCGATATGACGGAAACTAGGGCAACAAGAGTGGAACAAAACACCAGGCATAATGCCGAGCCTTCCACCCTTTACCAAGTATATAGATGTATTAATTAGATAAGAGATATTGTGATATCCCAACAAGTAAACATGTTCTGACAAGGAACAGCATCTCCATGTTCCAACAAGGAACAAACTTCAATCTTCACCTGCAACTAACAACGCTATAAGAGGGGCTGAGCAAAGCGGTAACATAGCCAAACAACGGTTTGCTAGGACAAGGTGGGTTAGAGGCTTGGTTCAACAATATGGGAGGCATGATAAGCAAGTGGTAGGTATCGCAGCATAGGCATAGCAAAAGAGCAAGCAACTAGCAAGCAAAGATAGAAGTGATTTCGAGGGTATGGTCATCTTTCCTGAAATCCTGCAAGGAAGAAGAAACGAGTCCATGAAGAAGATAAACGGACGTAGCCAACGGATCCTCACAAACGCAACGTTACCGGAATACCGAGAAGAAGTACACCGAAAGAAAGCAAACAACATAGCAAACAATCATCACATAAGCAGGGCACGATGCGTAAACAAGTATGATGCATGTCCGGTTTAAAGAAGCATGGCATGGTAAAGTGCACAAGCAACCCTACAAATTAAGTGGAGCTCAATATGCAACGAGTTGCATATTGACGAAACACCATGACAAGTTATTTAGTTCGATCTCGTTTATGTACCCAACAATATTAAATGTTGTTAAACATGGCAAGAGGGTGAAGCAAAGTAAAACTACCTATCTAGTCAAGGTTAAATGAGGCCGGAAGCAACGAACAACAATTCCGGTAAATCCCCATATGCATATATTAGGTTTCGTGCTGTTCTGCCCTAAACCAACTTTTATAGTTGTTAAACATGCAAAGTGATGCCACCATGTTAATCTATGCATTTTCCACCCCAATTACATATAAAGTTTATTTAAAACCGAGCTACAGTTATTTAGTTATGAATTAAACCATTTTAGCAAGTTATTTAAGCAAATTAAAACAAACAGCATTTTAAACATTTTAAACATGGGTGAAAGTGACATATTATGAAACTAGACACAATTTTAAGCATTTTTCATATATAAGTTATTTACATGTGATGCACGGTTTGAGAGTTACAATATGCATCGAGCTTAGGGGTTATTCTGTAAAACTGCCAACTCTGGAATAAATAGGAAATTCGTCCTGTGGAAAAAAACGTGAAATGGGCCAAAACAGGTAGCCTAGCCCAAATGGAGGGGGGGAAGAAGGGGCGCAGGGCAACCCACCATGGGCCAAGGCCCGCTGGATCTGGCCAAGAGGAGCTGGGTCTGGCGCGTGAGACAGGCCCAGGCGTGGTCAGCGAGCGGTCAACACGTGCGGCGTGGGCTCGAACGGCTTGAGACAGAGGCGCCGTCCTCCTCTGCTCGACAGGAAGTAGGCACGGCGGCGCGGAGGACTCTGGCGAGCGTGGGGAACAACGGGATGGGCGCGGGAAGGCGCCTGGGTCCAGATCCTGCTAGGGGAGGTGCGGATCGGTTCCCCGAGCAGGGGAACGTGCTACAAGGCCATGGCTGCAGTTGTTTCCTAAAGAAAAAGACAGAGATAGAAATCATAGGGGAAACACGGACGGGAAGAAGGGAGAGACGACAGGGAGATGGCAGGGACACGACAGCCTAAGGCGAACCTGCGGTCGCCGGCGGGAGTAGGCAGCGCTGGGAACGGTGGGGATGTCTGCAGGTAGTGGTCGTCGAGCTCGATAGGGGCGGCGCCCATGGCCTCCTGGTGTTCTTGTGGAAAGAGAGAAAAGAGAGAGATCTGAGACCGAAGGAAGAAAATAGATGAACAGGGAAGGAGGGTAGGGAGGGGACGCGGGGTTCCGCTGGTAGCCGGCGACAGTTTACCTTGTGGCCTCGGTCATGGCCACGTCGGCCGGTGCAGTTGAGGAGAAGCTCGATAAGCTCCTCTCCTTCTGGAGAGAGAGGGTGCAGGCCCCAGGAGCGCGAGGCCCTTGCTCAGGAGGAGCTAGAGGCGCGGCGGATGAGTGCTGCTCGCGAGGTGGATTGAGGAGGGAATAGATTCGAAGGGAGCCATGGAGAGGCTCTGGTTGGTGGGGATCGACGGATTGGGCAGGGGAGAATGAGAGGATCCCGAGGTAGCTTGTGAGTTGGTGGCGGCGGCGGACACGGAATGGATGGGACATCCCCTAGGTTTTAATGTTTTGTCTCAAATTAGACTAGGGGTTCTATATATATATATATGGAAAGAGGGGAGTTTAGGGTAGATTTGGACCCTCTGATCAAAATCAGGCGGTTCAAGAAAAACTAGGTTAGGAAGCCCAATAAACAAAACGGAGGCGACAGTCCGGGTCGGGTCCGGGACAGCTTTTTGGACGCGCGCGCGAGGGGGTTTGATGCACTGAGCAGAGAGGGTTTCGGACCGTGCGATCGCACCGGAGAACTCTGGAAGCAAAGAGGGGAAAGAGGATGGACTAGGTGGGCTGAGGATGTGATAACTTGGCTTATTAGGGATGGTAGACTACTCATATCAATAAGGAATTCCTTCTTTTCCAGGAGCCCATTCGGACAGAACTCCAATGTTAAGCGTGCTTAGCTTGGAGTAGTGTCAGGATGGGTGACCGACCGGGAAGTTGCTCCCGGGTGCGCATGAGTGAGGACAAAGTGCGTAGAAAAGACTAGTATTGATCTGTGGGGCCAGTCTATATCCCGCCAGGAGTAGCGACCACCAGCGGGTGTGTCCGGGGCGTTATAAGTTGGTATCAGAGCTGACCCTCGCGGTTACACGGATGGTTCCGGACAGGCGCGTGGTCATGTTGTTCATGACATTTGTGACCCGTCGTGGCACCCGGCATGGCACATGTACCGGACTGGAAGCACAGACGTTTGTGCCAAGAGGGGACGTTCCTGTGGCCCGACGAGGACGTCGGTTCCTCTGAGTGGGGGTGTATGTGATAGCCTGGCTTATTAGGGATGGTAGACTACTCATATCAATAAGGAATTCCTTCTTTTCCGGGAGCCCATTCAGATAGAACTCCAAAGTTAAGCATTCTTAGCTTGGAGTAGTGTCAGGATGGGTGACCGACCGGGAAGTTGCTCCCGGGTGCGCATGAGTGAGGACAAAGTGCGCAGAAAAGACTAGTATTGATCTGTGGGGCCAGTCTATATCCCGCTAGGAGTAACGACCACCGGCGGGTGTGTCCGGGGTGTTATAGAGGAGAGAGAGGGGGAAAGCAACCTGACAACTGTTTCTGGAGACCGGAAACGTCTGACGTTTGACCGGCTATACTGCCGCTATAGTTTAACGGTTGGGCTATCAAACGATCTCCGAATGCGATGAAACTTGACAGGCGGTCTATCTACACTATAATAAGACCACACGTCAACTCCCATCCTATTCTGAGAACATTTTCCAGCCACTTACAAAATAATATTTCGGACATGCCACGGGCGCGTGCAAGTGTGTCTGGGCTCATAACGGACAACGGAGAGAACTGGGAGACTGGACGGATGCAAGTTTTCGAAAACATGCAGATGTGATGCGGATGATATCATGGCAAGATGCAACACGCAAGCAAATGACAAGGCAACAACATCGAATAACTGGAGGACACCTGGCGCAACGTTCTTGGGGCATCACAGCTTTCTCCCCCCCCCCCCGCAAACTTGGTCCTCTTACGAGCAGGGATGACGTCCTTCAAGGGCGGGGCTCAAACGGAGAACTTCCCTAGGGGAGAACGAGTATGCTTCATCCCCTTCTTGTTAAGAGGTGTTGGATTTCCGATCCATCCTTTCCGCCGAGGTCTGCTGGAGTATTACAGCCTCCAACTGCACAATCTCACTTCTGCCTCTATCCTTCATATTGCGGGTTATGTCGCTCTATGTGAGCTATTCTTGGGTTGCGAGGCCCATTTCGATTTATGGAGAAGACTGTACTGCCTCATCCCTCGCAATCTAGGTGGGTCAATTTTTGAAGTGGGAGGAGCCGAAGTGTGGCACATCGCCGGGACAGGATACCTGTCCATCTCGCTGAAGAAAGCTCCCGAAGAGTGGCCTTCCGAATGGTTCTACATTGACGACGTCGCTCTACCCGACCCCGCCCACATGGGCCTTCCCGAGGTTTCAAATGCTCCGCTGAAGAAACGCCATAGCTGGCATCCTCGGAGCCTCAAGGAAGAGGATAGTGCAGAGATCAGCTTGCTGTTGGGCAAGATTAAGATGGTTGCCCAGTCCGGATTGTCAATAGTCGAGGTAATGGAGATCTCTATAAAGCGGGGGTCCAGCCACTCCAATACATAGGGCTGCCCATGTGGCATTATAACTGGGAAGACGACGCCTCACTCTATGGTCGGAAGGGACCGAATAAAGGGTAGAAGGAGGATTTCACCCGTCTCCAATATCGAGAAGGATTTTTCATGTATAATCCTCCCAGCTGGGTAAGCTTCAGCTCCACTATTTTACTCATGTCCCTGAATCATTCTTGACAGGCAGTATCTTATCCGCTTATAACAGGAATGGCAAAAGGCTGTGGCGGGTATCCATGACCCTGCCCCTCAGCCGGAGAATCGCAACCGGGATCTTGACCCCGGATATGAGGAAGATCCGGACATATTTGTGGAGCTCAAGGATGGAATATTCTGTTAGCTGAGCTATGACGGTACAGATGTACCCATCATCGCTGATTACCCGGCCTCCTTCCTGCTTCACATGTAAGTACTCCGGAGATACCTTGTCAAGAGAGTTTTCTCATTCCTCCTTACCCACCGCACTGTCCTGTGCTCAAAAGGGGAGGCGTTCGGCATGCCATGCTGCCCCGGGGGCATCTCCAAAGAGAGCGTCCCCCACACCAGGCAAGCCTTCAAAGAGGAAGGCAAACGAAGATACGGCCGAGCATTCATCAAAGAGGTATGAGTTTGCAAATATGCACCTTGGCAGTCACATCCAACTGTGACCTTTCCGTTTACCCTGTATCAGGAAAAAGGTGTGCCGGACTGTATCCAGGGGTCCGGCCAGTCATACTTCCCACAGCTAGGATCCAGATCCTGCCGTGAAGACGGGGGCTGATGCGGGGGTGACGCTGGACTGTCCTCCAACCGAGGATTCAGATGATGTATCCGTCACCAAGTCGGAAGTGGAGAGCAACATGAATCATCGGCACCACAGGGCCGTTTTACAAGACCCTGACTTTTCAGAATACACATTTAACGCCTTCAGCTCGGCTGATGCATATATCCGAGCTGCTCGAGATGGGCTTAACAGAGCCACAAAGCAGCATTTAAAAGATGTGCAGGTAAGTTTACTTTGTCTAACTATGATAACCATATGCCAGTATCCCCCGAGACTTAAAGTAGTTGGGACAACTGATTCGAGGATCGATGCATGACCAGGTTCTGTCGGAGAAGAACGAAGTGCTAGCCCAAGAGCTAGAAAAGTGCTGGACGCAGTTAAACGTAGTGACCACCGAACTGGAAAAATCCAAAGCGGTGTCTTCCGGTGATATTTCCCTCCATCGAGAAACAATTATTCCATAGCGATCGTGTTAACACTGTGGCTTTATCTCATAACAGGATCATTGGATTAATTGGAGGAAAAAGAGTCAAAAAGACTGCATGCCACATGCGAGCGGATTTTGACCCGTGTCAGACAGGAGAAAAACAAACTCTAAGATGCAAACACCCAGCTGGGCGAAGAGCTGAAGGATGTGCGGGCCCAACTAGCTGACTCCGTGAAGGAGAACAAAAAACTGCGAGCCGACATATTAAGTATGTGGTCGTATTTACCTTATATCAGTTTGGAAGTAAAAGTAGCTGATATAGCTGTGATTGCAGGTATATTGACGGGCTGTCCCGAAGAGGAGGTGTCCGGATCATCAAATGGGGAAGAAATTCCCGATAGTTTAGTATATGGCCAAGTGGAGGTGGCTGCTAGATACTCTCAGTAGGATTTTAAATTAGACCGCCTGTTGGACGGTATAGAGGAGGAAGTTTTTAAGTCCTAAGTGACGATGTATTTTCCTTCTAGCTGGATTGTCGAACGATTGTCATGGCCTACTGTTTCGCTTTGATCTCTCGACCCGAATGTGCGGAGTGTTTCTGAATACCTGAACGGCAAAATAAATCGGGGTATGCGTGGAAACCATGCGTAGGGGTCATAGCTGCTTGAACAGACAAGTTGTATTCGGCTAGTTATGTTATATTACATTGAAAATGTAAGAAACATCTTCTAGAGAGAATAGTTCCTCTAAGGGTTCCTTTCCCTGGGTGTGCATGCATCTATGTGCTTGCCCGGACTGTGAAAAAAATCACAGTGTGTATAACTTCTGGGGGTTCATAATGGAGCGAGTGCAAAAACATCTTTAGTTCACCGAGCGAATATTCCCTTAAGAATGCTAGCTTTTGGCTTCACCCAGTCTGAGGTACACATCCGGATGACCCTGGCAGTAACAAACACAGAGGTGCTCTCTTTATGCCCTAGCCGAACTAACGGGAACGTAGGGTATAAGCACAGGAGCCAGGCAACCTAGCTTGGCCAAAACCTAAGTCATATCGATGCATATAATGGCAAAGAAAAGGTACATATGGGAGGAAACACATATGTGATGAGCTTTATGCTCGGAAAATAGAAATAGCAATCTTCTGTCCAAGAAGCCCCTAGGTATGATAGACATACATACGTGAAGATGTATGCGTCGGGGGTGCAAGGTCTAACCGCACGAAAGCCTTTAAGGCTAAAGAGAAAAAACGAAAAGAGAGAAAAAATGATGAAAACAATGAGAAGGAGACGAACAAAGAGTTTGGCGCTAGGCATAGAATCTTCGGAGTCTGGCCGCGTTCCAGGGATTCGGGTCTAGTCGATTGTCTGACATATCACGCAAGCAGTACGCTCCACCGGTGAGAACTTCGTCGGTGATGAAGGGACCCTCCCACTTGGGCTTGTGTTTGTCCTTTTTCTTCTCTGACAGGCGTAGAACGAGTTCGCCAATGTTGTACGTTTTGGCCCGCACTTCTCTACTTTGATACCTGTGAGCCTGCTGTTGATAAAATGCGGAATGGGCTTTTGCGACGTTGCGCTCCTCCTCCAAGGCATCTAAGCTGTCCTGCCGATCGAGCTCGGCCTCTCTCTCTCTCTTCGTACATGCGCACTCGAGGTGAGTCATGAATAATGTCGCAGGGTAATACTGCCTCTGCGCCGTACACCATAAAAAGGGGTGTATCCGGTAGTGCGATTGGGCGTGGTCCGTAGCCCCTAGAGTACAGAGTCGAGCTCCTCAACCTAGTGCTTGTCTGATTCCTTCAAAGACCGCACTAGTCTGGGTTTAATGCCGCTCATAATAAGACCATTGGCTAGTTCGACTTGGCCGTTTGTCTGTGGATGATAGACAGAGGCGTAATCAAGCTTGATGCCTAGATTAGCGCACCAGGTTTTCACTTCGTCAGCTGTGAAATTGGAGCCGTTATCAGTGATGATGGTGTGTGGAACACCATAACGGTGTACGACGCCAGATATAAAGTCTATTACTGGCCCGGACTCGGCCGTTTTAACTGGTTTGGCCTCTATCCACTTGGTGAATTTATCCACCATGACCAGCAGATATTTTTTCTCAAGGCTTCCTCCTTTAAGGGGTCAAACCATATCCAATCCCTAGACCGCAAGAGGCCAAGTGATGGGGATTGTTTGTAGGGTCGTGGGGGCATATGGCTTTGGTTGACGAAGAGTTGGCATCCAACGCAACGTTGGACAAGTTCATGTGCATCCGCTCAGGCCGTCGGCCAATAGAACCCTGTACGGAAGGCCTTTCTGACAAGGGCCCGAGCTGCGGCATGCTGCCCGCCAAGACCGGCATGAATCTCCGCCAGGAGCTACCGCCCCTCCTCCTCGGTGACACATCTTTGAAGGACTTCTGTAGCACTTTTCTTATAGAGCTCTCCGTCATGAACCTTGTAGGCCTTCGAACGTCGGACAATGCGGCGGGCCTCATTCTGGTCCTCAGGAAGCTCCTTCATGTTAAGGTAGGCCAGGAAGGGTTCGGTCCATGGGGCAATGACTGCCATGATGAGATGCACCGACGGTGTTATTTTCGTGGCTGAGCCTCCGGTGACATTGGTGTTTTCGGAATCTGGGGTTATGTTCGGATCAGGACTAGTGTTGCCGTTTTCCCCCTGCCACACCACGGATGGCTTAAAAAGCCTTTCCGAAAAGATATTAGGTGGGACAGGGTCACACTTAGCACCGATAGGAGCAAGAACGTCCGCCGCTCGATTACTTTCTCGAGCCACATGATGGAACTCGAGCCCCTCAAACCGGGCCAACATTTTTATGACGGCATTACGATAAGCTACTATCTTCGGATCTTTAGCGTCGAAGTCTCCATTTATTTGAGATATTGCAAGGTTTGAGTCCCCGCGCACTTCTAGGCGTTGTATGCCCATGGAGACAGCCATCCGGAGACCATGCAATAAGACCTCGTATTCGGCCGCATTGTTGGAGTCTGTGTATAGTATTTGGAGTACGTACTGAATGACGTCTCCAGTAGGTGACGTTAAAACGACGCCCGCCCCCAAGCCCTACCAACATTTTGGAGCCATCGAAATACATAACCCAATTGGGATATGTGCCATACTCTTCCGGGAGCTTGGCCTCTGTCCATTCGGCGATGAAGTCAGCCAGTACTTGGGATTTAATAGCTCAACATGGTTTGTATGTAATATAAAATGGAAGGGGCTCAATGGCCCATTTGGCAATCTGGTCTGTGGCATAGCGGTTGTTTATAATGTCATTGAGTGGTACTTCGGAAGCCACCATGATCGAACACTCCTGGAAGTAGTGATGGAGCTTTCGGGATGCCATGAAGACCGCATATGCTGTCTTTTGATAATGGAGGTACTGGGATTTGCATGGTGTAAGGACAGTGGATACGTAATTTGTGTCCGTCTTGTTCTCGTTCAACGACGAGCACGGCGCTCACCACCTGATGTGTTGCCGATATGTATAATAGCATCGGTTCACCGACGTTTGGTGCGGCTAGGATTGGGTTGCTTGTAAGAAGGGTTTTTATTTCCTCCAGACCGCCTGTGGCCGCGTCCGTCCACTCGAAGTGATCGTTTCACTGTAGAAGGCGATAGAGTGGCAGTGCCTTTTCTCCCAATCTGGAGATAAAGCGGCTTAGAGCTTTTGGACTTGTTTGAGGTCTGTTGGCGTAGCCAATTATGACAGAGCTCAGATCTTGGCTAGATTTGCTTCAATTCCTCTGTTGGAAATGATGAAGCCCAGCAGTTTTCCAACGGGGACGCCGAAAACGCACTTTTTCGAATTGAGCTTAATGTCATACGTGCGGAGGTTATCAAATGTGAGACATAAATCGTCTATTAGTGTTTCGATGCGCCTAGTTTTGATGATGACGTCGTCCACATAAGCTTCAACTGTCTTGCCGATCTGTTTCTCTAGGCATGTTTGAATCATGCGTTGGTATGTGGCACTGGCGTTCTAGAGCCCGAAGGGCATGGTGTTGAAGTAGAATGGCCCATATGGGGTAATGAATGTTGTTGCAGCTTGATCGGACTCCTTCATTTTGATTTGATGGTATCCAGAATATGCATCAAGGAAACACAGTGAGTCGTGTCCTGCGGTAGCATCAATGATTTGATCAATGCGGGGGAGGGGGGAAGGGATCCTTAGGGCAGGCCTTATTGAGGTCTTTAAAATCAATGCACAACTGCCAAGATTTGTCCTTCTTTGGTACCATCAACAGGTTTGCCAGCCAGTCCGGATGTTTCATTTCTCTGATGAATCCGACCTCAATTAGATTGGCCAGCTCCTCCCCTATAGCTTGGTGTTTGGGCTCGGAAAAGCGCCACAGTGCTTGTTTGATTGGTTTGTATCACTTTAAGATATTAAGGCTATGTTTTGCCAGCTCACGTGGGATTCCAGGCATGTCAGAAGGGTGCCAGGCGAATATATCCCAGTTTTCGCGAAGGAAATCCCTTAGTGCGGCGTCGACCTTTGGGTCTAGTTGTGCTCCAATAGATGCTGTCTTCTTGGGGTCCATTGGGTGGACCTGGAATTTGACTATTTCTTCTGCCGATTTGACGGAGGTGGATTTGGGTCGTTTTTCTAAGATCACATCGTCCCTATCCACCATGGAGCATAGTGCGGTTAATTCTTCGGCCGCGAGGGCTTCAGATAATGTCTCAAGGGCCAAGGATGCGGTTTTGTTTTCGTCACGGAGTGCTATGTCCGGATCACTGACAAGAATGATTATGCCGTTTGGTTCGGGCATTTTGAGCTTCACGTACCCCTAATGAGGTATAGCTTGGAAGCGTGTAAAAGCATCCCACCCCAACAGGGCATGGTATCCGCTGCTGAAAGGAGCCACTTGGTAGGTGATTTCTTCGGACCAATAATTCTCCGGCATGCTGAATACCATGTCAAGTGTGATTTTTCCCGCACACCGTGCCTCCCTACTGGGAATGATTCCTCGGAAGGTCGTGCTGCTTTGCTTGATGCGGATACTGTCTATTTCCATTTTGTGGAGTGTATCCTCATAGATGAGGTTTAGTCCGCTGCCACTGTCCATGAGGACCTTGGTGAGTCGAAAGCCATCCACGATGGGACTAAGGACTAAAGCGGCTGGTGCGCGGACTGTCCTGTATTTTGGTTCATCACCGGCATTAAAGGTTATAGCCGTGTCGTTCCAAGGGTTTACTATGGCAATTTGACAGACTCCGGCGAGGCTGCGAAGTGCCCTTTTGCGCTTATTGTTTGAAGCGAATGTCTCGAAGACTGTCAGTACTCTGGGGTCATCGTCTTCTGGAGGGTGATGCTCTGGGGTGTTTTTGGTAAGGATGTCCTCGCCGCTTTTGGCTACCTGCCGGAGAATCCAACATGCTCTAAGGCTGTGGGTTGGTATGGTATCCGGTGTTCTGTGTATTTTCCATGGGCCATCGAGCCATCCCTCCAGAACGGCCCCGCTCCGCGTGATGGGTTTGTATTTCTTGGCAATTGGACAAGGCGCGTCACGGGGATGCGCCCTTTTCGCCTGGACCAGTGGTTGAGTTGGGACCGGTGGCTCCCAACAAGCTGCCTGATCCCTCCAGGCGCTTTCCATTGTGTTGTACTTCTGTGCGATAGTTGCCAAGTCAGTAAAGTGTAGTATGTGGCGGCGATTAATGGCGTTGAGGATTCCTTCGTTCGTGCAATTGTTGCGGAACGCTGATATCGCGTCCACATCGCGGCGATCTTTAACCTTGTCCTTGACAAGGAGGAATATGGCCCAGAAGTGGCGGGCCGTTTCCTCAGACTGTTGTTGCATGATCGTGAGAGCTCTTATGTCTGGGTGGGTGGGTTGAATTGGATGTGGACCTGACCCGATCGATGATCCGGAGTCTGAAGTTTTACTAGACTTAACAGTCCAGGCTCCGGAGTATCTTCTGGTTGCCTTTACCCGCCATCCGATTCTATGTTCGGAAGGTTGGTCACTTATTTTTGTGGGTGGGTATCTGGCTCTGCAGGGTCGGCGATCTGGACATAGTCCGTCTTCATCACAGGGAATAATCACCGTCTTGCTCCTCGACTACCGCTATCTGGTGGGTGATCGGAGGAGATTTGATTTCTCTTTGGTCGGGTTTGAGCCCGATCCGATCGTAATTTGTGGCGATTCCCAGGGTGGCAATATGATCAAGGAGCTCATTTAAAGACGAAAACTCCGCCGGATCCATCTGCTTGGAGTGTTTGGGGTCGATACGAAGAGGATTTTTGATGGTAAAGCTGCCCAACCGGAGAGTTTGACATGGGGCCAGTTCTCCTCCGGCAGTGATATTGTCTTTAAGGACGAGGCGAGTCATCTATCCTATTGTCGACGGCAGAGTGGAACTCTCAATGAAAGCACCAATGTCGGTGTCAAATCCGGCGGCTCTCGGGTAGGGGGTCCCAAACTGTGCGTCTAAGGTCGATGGTAATAGGATATAGGGGACACAATGTTTACCCAGGTTCGAGCCCTCTCTATGGAGGTAATACCCTACGTCCTGCTTGATTGATCTTGATGGATATGAGTATTACAAGAGTTGATCTACCATGAGATCGTAATGGCTAAACCCTAGAAGTATAGCCCGTATGACTATGGTAATGAATATTCAGCCTATCTACGGACCTAGCCCTCCGGTTTATATAGACACGGGAGGGATCCAGGGTTACACAAGGTCGGTTACAGAGAAAGGAATCTACATAGTTGGCCGTCAAGCTTGCCTTCCACGCCAAGGAAAGTCCCATCTGGACACGGGTGTAGTCTTCGGTCTTTGTATCTTCACAGCCCATCAGTCCGGCCCATGGCTAACAGGCTGAACGCCCAAGGACCCCTTAGTCCAGGACTCCCTCAAGGAGGACCTTGCCGCAACGCTCCGCGGCAAGGACAAGGAGGTGGAGAAGCTCGTCGTGCAGCGGACCCAGGAGCTGGAGCAGAGGCGCAGGGACACACTCAATGCCCAGGCTCTGGTTCACACCGGCAAGGAGAAGGAGCTAGAGGTGGAGCGGGATAGGCTAAAGGATCAGGTCCTGAAGCTGTCCAAGGAGAAGGACACGCTCAACGGTGCCCTGGTTGAGGCGCATGGCGTAGTCCTCGACAAGGCCGAGCAGCTTTTCGGGGCCGACAACTCCATCAAAGACCTTAAGCTGAAGCTAGAGGGTCTCGAGGGGATGCTCTCAGAGGCCAAAGCCCGGCAGGAGACCATGGCCAAGGATCTGGAGGCTGAGAAGCAGCTGCGGAAGAACAAAGCCGCCAACCACAAGGAGTTTGTGGAAGGCGAGAACCGCTGGATCGGGCGCCTCGAAGGCGTTGCCGGCAGGATCACCACGCATCTGGCTACCACGAGGATGCCAAATGTGAGGTATACCCCGGAGCGCAACGCGAGCCCCAATGCCAAGCCGACCATCTTCTTCAAGGGCGTCCTCGGGGCCCTGGAGCATCTCCAGTCCAATTGGGTGGCCTCCCTAGCCAATGTGGCCTGGAGGCTTTGTCGGGGTGCCATGACCAAGGTTCTCACCAAGGTGGCGCACTGGAACCCCAACCTCTACTTCGACGCCGCGCTGGAGAGCTTGCCGGAGGATGCAGACCTCGCGACACTCAAGGAGCATATCAATCCCATCATCAGCCGCATCGGCGAAATCAAGAGGGTGGAGGGCCAGCGCCGGGATTAGGCACCCCGTTTCTCATTGCCGTTGCAGGTTCATGGCCAAGACAATTTATATCTTTAGTTAGAACCGCATCAACAATTGATGTAATATAACTCTATAGTACTTTTGAAAACGATGCATGTTATTGTCCTATTTGATCCCCCTTTGTATGTCCACCCTACGTTAATCGGGTAGGCTTGCCGGCGCATAACCCAGGCCATGGCGCCTTGAGGACGGATCCCCAATAGCCTACTGGGTGTGCTTGCTGCCATGCGAACCACCTTACCGCTCTCAACGCGGATGCTCGAACTATCGAGCTTGACTCGAGTCAGAATCAAGAGCGTTGCCAATTACGGAAGGCTACCCTGCCACTCTCGACGCGGCCGCTTGAGCTGTTGAGCGGACTCAAAACAGAACAAGGGCGTTGCCAATTGCGGAAGGGCCCCTTTGCGTGCAGGTTTTCCATTCATAGGGCAGGACCTTCGAGGATAATAACCATATATATAAAAAGAAATATGCCCAAAGTTTCACATGACTTAGCTTTTCTGTCGTTGTAAGGGTGCCTACCACATCCGCAGACGGCGCCGTCATGCTTGGTCATCTTCTTCCTTGGAACGACGGCCACAATGAAGCCGCTTCTTCGATCAGACCAGATTTTCACAACTGCGTTTCCCCTACCTGGTGCGCCAAAGATGTCGGTGGAAACGACACCTATGGGGTCACTGGGATCTCTTCTACGGTTGGCAAGCACCAGGTTGTGCAAAGAGCGGGTCTGACAGGAAGCATACAGATCGTTTACCCAGGTTTGGGCATCAAAGATGCATAATCCCCTAGTCCTGATTTGGTGGATGTATTTGAGTGTTCTTGTGTTCTTGAGCTAGCTAGGGGGTGCAACTTGCCCAAAAGAGTCAAATCCCTCTCTTGGTCACCTCGGGCCTCCTTTTATAGGAAAAAGGGGTTGCCACAGTGGCACACAGGAGGTGGAAAGGTCTATAGTCAATAAGCCTATCCTCTAGGACCATTGGACAAACACATTTAATGCGCTGCCGACGTGCCCCCCTTGCTTTATCAGGGACGATAGGGAAGCCCGTCCCAGCCGTCGCCGCCTCGCCTGGCCTCGACACGTGTTCGAGCTGATGAGGCATTGCGGCGCCACGTTGGCTGGCTGATGGGCTGGCGCGGTGGTGGAGCCTTCATGAAGGGTCGCATGCCGCCACGCAGGTGCTTGCCGAGTTAGTGTAGAGGCCGCCCGTCTCCACGCAGGTGCCTGCCCAGCTGGTTGAGCTAGCAGCTGCTTGGGGACGGTGGTGGATTCTTGGCTGGCGCGGGCCTGGGAGTGGCTCTGCTGATGCCCTCAGCAAGGGTCTTGCCGGGGGGCCGGCAAGGGTCTTGCCATGGCGTTGTAGTCGTCCTCGGCAAGTGTCTTGCCGGGGGTCTTGTGGATTTCCTCAGATAGGATCCTGCCGAGGGTCGCCGTCTTCTAGTCCTCATCTGATCTCACATGTTTATGATCTTGACGAACATTTGCATGCCACCACAGAAGCGCCTCCTGAGCCTTGGTTCCAATGTAGTTGGTTGGGCTGGAGCCTGCGGGCTCAATGGTGGCTCGCTCTTCTGGTGCTGGGCAAGTTGCCCTGGCAAGGCTCTTGCCGGGGCCGTGGAGGTCTTCCCGGAAAGGGTCTTGCCGGGGGAGTCCACCTTGCTCCTTTATTCTTCAGTGTTTCTGGCCTTGGCGTTGCTTTGTTTGCCTTATGCTTTGGTTCCTCTCCGGCTTCCCTCCTCTGCCCTACTAAGTGTGGCCGTGGCACGCGGCTCTGACTGCCCGTGCACAAGTAAAGGGGTCAAAAGAAGAGCCCCTACTTTTGTACACCGACAATGTATGATGATATTTCCTATGTGTTTATGAATAAAGATAGTCCTTGGACATTATCAATGATGTGTATCAGCGAGTACGTGACTTGTTTGTGGGACCATGCATTGTATGATGAACGTCCTAAAAGGCCCCTAGTCGAAAGGGCTGTGTGGATGGGCAGCCATCTAGACTAGCATATGAGACGGTCGATGGCTTGGTCTCACTAGCCATGGGTCATTGGATGCTAACTTGATAATATGGACTCGGAAGGATCTGGTCGGATTCGACGTAGTCGGATCCGAGTTGAGATAAGGTCTGAGTCAGACAGACCCAACTATGAGACGCAGCAATATGTCACCTGTGAGTCTCTAGTACAACATACGTTCTATGTCCTAAGAGCTGAGCTGGCGCATATACTTGGGATGGTAACAGACTTGCTTTGGGTCAACCAAACGCAACTCCATGACTGGGTAGTTACAAAGGTAGGTTTCGGGCTTGTCCAGACCCATGCTGCGAGACATGGTCGAGAAAGATGGGATTTGCCCCTACGATAAGGAGAGATATACTCTGGGCCCCTCGTGTGATCTGCCCAGGATAAGCATGTCCATGCGACAAGGATTATGAGATAATCTGGTTTGTGGTTGGCATCACTGGAACGAGAAAGACACCGAGCTAGCACAAGGATGACAGACTCGCCTTGAGCCCGACAACATATATCGTGTGGCAAAAGGAATGGAAGTGTGATGTACAGGTTCGCCTAACCAGCTTCATCGTCAGCTTGGTGGTCGACCCGCCTTGCTAGAGGCCGCTACCAGCCATGTAGTCCGGAGGTGATCCGAACTGCGACCAAGCCGGCTTGAACCTAAGGGGTCACGCGCTCAAGGGAAGGAACCTACGAGGTCGGATCCAAGGACACTGGTCGGATGTGATCCGAGCTGCAATCGGATTGTGGTCGAGTAGACTTATGGGCTTTAGGGTCCGTGCGAGGCCCAAGTGTTGAGCCCACGACGGACACCTATATAAAGTGGGGTGCGGCATACTCATGCGGCTGATCGCTTCGGCGCTGTCACTAGGGTTTGCATGTGTTGGAATAGACACCTCTACTCGCCACCGGGTGTGTGATCGGATCTAGCAGTCCGTCGCATGACGTTTCTCCTGCACGTGCGGATACCGTTAGAGCCGGTGCACTTGTGCCGCTCCGGCGAACCTGTACGTGGGAACCGATTACCAGCTGTACGAGGGAGATCGGACGAGGAGGAGACGATCCACCCGGACACGCTGCCCAACTCTTCTTTCGCTGCACGGCACTGCGCGTCTAGTGGTAACAAACTGTGATCCATCTCCCGTAGCATGTTCTTGGTTGTTCTGCACGTAGGAAAATTTTAATTTGCAGTCGACGCACCCTACCGTAGAACTCAACAATATAACGACATATAATTTCTCATGCTAAAGTGATAATTCGTTCACAAGATAAAGTATGAATCAAAAACTTTATTGAAAACCAACAAACTATGATCTCTGTCGTTGAAGCAATTTCAATTTATCATAATATCAGAAAGAGTCAATGTAAGAGAATTTGTGTAGCAAGTCCACATACTCAACCATCTCTTAGTCTTTTATAATTGCTAACACTCACGCGATACTTATGGGTTTAAAGCTTCAATCGGACACCGAGAAAGATAGGGGCTTATAGTTTCACCTCCCAACCTTTTACCTCAAAGGTAATGTCAACAATAATACTTTATGATAACCTACATCCGAACAGACATATATATATTTGGATCTTTCTCCAACACATAGTTCTTGCCAAAAAGAAAAAGTATAAAAAGGAAAGGTGAAGATCACCATGATTCTTGTATAAGGGTAGAAGGTAAAAGTAAAAGATAGGCCCTTTGTAGAGGGAAGTAGAGGTTGTCATGCGCTTTTATGGTTGGATGCATGAAATCTTAATGCAAAAGAACATCACTTTATATTGCCGCTTGTGATAAAGAACTTTATTATGCAGTCTGTCGCTTTTATTTCTTCCCTATCACAAGTTCGTATAAAGCTTATTTTCTTCACACTAAAAGATCATACATATTTAGAGAGCAATTTTTATTGCATGTACCGATGACAACTTACTTAAAGGATCTTACTCGATCCATAGGTAGGTATGGTGGACTCTCATGGCAAAACTGGTTTAAGGGATGTTTGGATAAACAAGTAGTATCCCTACTTGGTGCAAAAGATTTGGCTACCATAACAGGGAAAGCAAGCTCAACATGTTGGATGATCCATGACAATATAACTTCTATTCGGATATAGGAAAAACATAACCCATTATGTTGTCTGCCTAGTCCAACATCAACTTTTTAGCATGTCATATTTTAATGAGTGCTCACAATCACAAAAGAGGTCCAAGATAATATATTTATATGTGAAACCTCTCTTTCTTTGTCACTTCCTATTAATTGCAACAATGACCAAAACTTTGTTTGTAAACTCTCAACAAATTTTATTCATCATACTCTTTATATGTGAACTCATCACTCTCCATAAGATCATTATATGATCTTTTTATTTCTTTTCATTTCTTTCTTTTTCTTATTTCCTCAAGATTATAGCAAGAAAGCAAAGACCTTAACTCAGAACTACTCTTTATTATATAACTCACGGACTCGATTACATAGATAGATCTCAAAGCAAAACTCAAAACTAGATCATGCTAAAAACCTTTACTCTACTAGATCAAGATATAACCAAAAGGATCAAACTAAGAAAAATGATAAAGGTAAAGGTGTGATGGTGATACGCTACCGGGGCACCTCCCCCAAGCTTGGCAGAAGCCAAGGGGAGTGCCCATACCCATGCATTTAGATCTCTTTCTTCAGAGGTGGTGATGATGGAGTTGTTGGTGAAGTAGTGCCACACTTCGAGCGCAGGAGATACTCCAATCTAGGAATGATGCTCTAGAGGGCGATGATATGCTCTTGTAACAGAATATTTTCATGAGTGAGATATTTATTTTTTACACAAACTATTTCAATGATCTTAAAAGCTTCAATATCAGTAGGGGTAAGATAATTGTAGTATGCTTGAAGGATGTCTTCTTGTTCTGCTACCAGAACTTGATCTCCCGCGACCTTCTTGATCTTATCACCCTCCTTGGTTTCCCCAAGTTCTTCTCTCTTCATCTATATCTTCATCAGCCAAGCATCATCGTCCCCATTACTGGAGGCGGGGGAAGACATGATGCCTGGCCTTGAAAACTCTGGCAGAATATAGCTTAAAACAAAAACATGAGATATTGTCGTGGTACAGTAGTCAAAACCTTCGGGAGATTATATAATGAATTTTTACCGACCAAAATAAGTGTTCCACAAGAAAACGGAGTCCAGAGGGCACACGAGGTGGCCACAAGGCACAGGGGCGCTGATACGTCTCCAACATATCTACTTTTCCTCTTGTTTTGCACTCTAATTTGCATGATTTGAATGAAACTAACCCCGGACTGACGTTGTTTTCAGCAGAACTACCATGTTGTTGTTTTTGGGCAGAAATAAAAGTTCTCGGAATGGAACAAAACTTTGCGAGGATTTTTATACAATAAATAAGAATTTCTGATGCCGAGATCCATCAGAGGAGGGCACCTGGGTGGGCACAACCCACCAAGGAGCGCCCCCCTCCTGGAGCGCCCATGTGGGTTGTCCCCACCTGGTGGCCCCGCAGACCCTGAAACCGCCGCTATAAAATCCTATTTTCTAGACAAAAAATCAAGGAGAAAGAATTATTGCGATCCACGAGACGGAGCCGCCGTCACCTCCTGTTCTTCATCGGGAGGCCAGATTTGAAGTCTGTTTGGGGCTCCGGAGAGGGGATCTTCGTTCTTCGTCATCACCAAACCTTCTCCATCGCCAATTCCATGATGCTCCCCACCGGGAGTGAGTAATTGCTTCATAGGCTCACTGATCGGTGAGGAGTTGGATGAGATTCATCATGTAATCGAGTTAGTTTTGTTAGGGCATGATCCCTAGTATCCATTATGTTCTAAGATTGATGTTGCTATGACTTTGCCATTCTTAATGCTTGTCACTTTGGGCCCGGGTGCGATGATTTCAGATCTGAACTGTTTATGTTATCACCATTATGTCCATGTTATAGATATGATCTTGCAAGTTATAGTCACCTACTATGTGTTATGATCCGGCAACCCCGGAGTGACAATAGTCGGGACCACTCCCGATGATGACCGTAGTTTGAGGAGTTCATGTATTCACCATGTGTTAATGCTTTGTTCTGGTTCTCTATTAAAAGGAGGCCTTAATATCCCTTAGTTTCCAATAGGACCCCGCTGCCATGGGAGGGTAGGACAAAAGATGTCATGCAAGTTCTTTCCATAAGCACATATGACTATTTAGGGAATACATGCCTACATTATATTGATGAACTGGAGCTAGTGCCGTATCGCCCTAGGTTATAACTGTGTCATGATGAATATCATCCAACAAATCACCGATCCAATGCCTACGAATTTATCTTATATTGTTTTTGCTAAGTTACCATTGATATCGTTACTATTGCACTTGCTACCAAACTATTGCTATCACTGTTACTGTTACCATTGCTACTATCATTACTATCAAACTATCATATTACTTTGCTACTGATTATGTTACTGTAGATAATTAATCTCTAGGTGTGGTTGAATTGTCAACTAAGTTGCTAGTACCTTCAAATATTCTTTGGCTCCCCTTGTGTCGAATCTATAAATTTGGGTTGAATACTCTACCCTCAAAAACTGTTGCGATTCCCTATACTTGTGGGTTATCAAGACCTTTTTCTGGCGCTGTTGCCGGGGAGCATAGCTATATCTGTTGAGTCACTTGGGATTATTATCAATTTATCACTATGAAGAATCTGAAGGATGCTAAGACTAAGATTTATACCTCTAAGTCGAGGGAAGGTAAGTAACAACCATCCAATTATGCTTTAGATTCACCTTCTGTTATAAGTAAACTTGCAACACCACCACATGCTATTAATCCTGATATGTCGCAAGTTATTGATGATGCTACTTCTACTATGAATGATACTTATGATGATGCTAGTACCTTGCTTGATGATAATGATGTGCCACTTGGTGATTTTCTTGATGAACAAATTGCTAGAGTAATTCAACATGATGTTGTTGAATCTGATGATGAGCTTGAAACTAAAACTCCTGAAACACCCGCTAGAACTTCCTAGATATGAATTGCCTAAGGTACCGGAAGGTTATATTATTAATGAGGAGACAACTAGAGATATTCTTGCTTGTAAGGATATACATGATCTAGAGAAATTACTATGCAAGTATAAAGAAAAATCTATGAATGCTAGAATGCAATATGATCCTAAGTTTGTTACTTCACCTATCTTTATTCATGATAAGGATTATGAATTCTCTATCGACCCAGAGTTAATTACTTTAGTTGAATTTGATCCTTTCCATGGTTATGAAACTGAAACTGTTGTGGCACATCTTACTAAGTTGAATGACATAGCCACCCTTTTTACTCATTATGAGAAGACTCGTTATTACTTTATTCTCAAATTATTTCCGTTCTTGTTAAAGGGCGATGCTAAAGCTTGCTACAATACTCTTGCTCCTGGTTCTATGCGTAGTCCCCGGGATATGATTTATTACTTCTTTGAAAAATATTTCCCTGCTGATAAGAAACAAGCTGCATTACAGGAAATATTTAACTTTGTGCAAATTAAAGAAGAGAGTCTCCAACAAGCTTGGGGGAGGCTTTGCCAATTACTTAATGCTTTGCCTGATCATCCTCTTAAGAAAAATGAAATACTTGATATCTTCTATAATGGACTAACCAATGTTTCTAGGGATTTCCTAGATAGTTGTGTTGGTTGTGTTTTCAGGGAACAAACTATTGGTTAAGTTGAAGAATTATTGAATAACATATTGAAAATTTATGATGATTGGACTCTTCCTGAACCACCGCCTAAGCCCACTCCAATGAAGAGGGGTACATTATATCTTAGTCCCGAAGATATGCGAGAGGCAAAGAAATCCATGAAGGGAAAAGGTATTAAAGCTGAGGATGTAAACTTTTTACCTCATATTGAAGAAATATATGGGCTTAATACACCACCACCTCCTAAGGTGGTAGAGGTAAATTCTCTTATGAAATTCAATGAAAATGACAATCATCACAATTTGAACCCTAGCCAATGCCTTTGTGAGTTTGAAAACTATATTAGAAAACAAGATCATTTGAATGCAAATGTTCTGAAACAATTGAAATACAATTCTGATATGATTGATCGCTTGAGTGACTTGTTATTTAAAATCTCAAATGATGATAGAGGTGTTGGAAAGCATGCTTCTATGGTGCAAACCCAGTTAGAACAAGTTGCTAAATCTCAAAGAGAGTTGCTAGATGAACTGAATAATAATATACATGACTTTGTTGTTAGAGTTGCAACTAGAGGAGGTAAAATGACTCAGGAACCACTATATCCACTACAAAAAAATACACTTCCGTGATGATACGTGTTTGTCACAGTAGGTCACATTTTCTGTCATGCATGTACATCCATGACGATTTTATGACAGAATCAAGATAGTCATACCCGTGCTGTCGTAGAAGTGTTCCATGACATTACCAAAATTATCATCACGGAAGTGTCCACTTCCATGACGATAAATCACGCGTCATAGAAGTGCTTTCGTCAAGGGCGACCGACACGTGGCATCCACCTTAACGGGTCGCCGTTCAGCTATCAGGTCCGGTTTTGGATCCGATAACCCGTTAACAGCCCGGACCAATGAGGATTTTCCACATGTAAAATCGTCATTGACCAGAGGAAACATGTGTTGGCTCACCGTTGGGACAGATGTCATCCATTCATTGGACATGAGGCGCCTATGATATGTCGACACGTGGCACGGCCCAATAGAGGCCCATTCCGATGAAAAGGCTGGCCCGTTTGACTTGGTCAAAAGGTAACGGGCCGTCCCATGGAAAGCATGTTAACGGTCTGTTCGTATATTGCCCATTTACGGCCCGCTAACTCACGGCCCATTACGGCCTATCGGAATAAAGCCCAGTAGCTTCATCTAGGCCGTCATATATCATTCCAGCCCATTGTAACTTCCAGCCCATGTATGGCCCATGATGTCTTTCGGCCCATACGAGGCCATTTGGAACTCTTGTCCCATTGACGACCCGTGGTGAATCTGGCCCGCAATGAACAGTGTACCGCTTTATACCCATTAATGGCCCATTATTCCATTGGGACATTTCCAACCCGTGTTATCTTTCAGCCTTCTCAAGGCCCATTTATTCTTGGGCTTATTTCCAGCATTCGGTTACTTATGGCCCGTTACTGGCCTTTTCTGCTTGTGGGCCAAACTCAGCCCGTGGTTACAGTCCGCCTGTTTGCGTCCCGTTAATCCATTGGGCCGCTTTCATAGCGTCATCAAATACGGCCGATTAACTACGGCCCGTTATGGTCGGCCCATGAACGGACCATTCCAAATCTAGCCCGTTTATGGCCAATAATGCGGTATGATATTGGACCATGTTTGGCCTATCGACATACGGCCCGTAGAAGGTCCATTGATGCTACGGCCCATAGGGGGCCCATTGTTTATACGACCCTTAAAAGGCCCATTGTTTCTACGACCCATTGGAGGCCCATGGTAACTACCGTAAATATGTAGCCCATGGTTATTGTGGCCTAGTTCTAAAAAATAGGTTATTGCGACCACTAGCAAACAACGGAAAAAGAACTGCAGTGACTACAAGCAAACAAATAAACAAGACAACAAGGAAATAAATAAGTAAGCAACTTATGCTAGGCTATCACAGCTATTACATATATTACATCCACTGGGCATCAGAGTTCGCCACCAGTGCAAATATAGGGAACAAAGCTGCTTATCATATACACTGGTTGTCATAGTTGGCGACCAGTGAAAATAAACACCGCAGCAAGACAAGTCCAGAACTAAGACCATTTCAGAAGAGCTCAAGAAACAATATCCTGGGTACCCATAATGCTAGCAAGATGCCTAGCAAGCTTATTAACTTTCTGTTGTTTGGTGCTTAAATCCTCCAGCGTTTGTTGTTGCAACAGAAAGTATGCATCCGAATTCTGTAGGGACTTCCTTAGTCCTTCAGCTTC
The DNA here is from genome assembly GCF_002162155.2 of Triticum dicoccoides. Classification (NCBI taxonomy): domain Eukaryota; kingdom Viridiplantae; phylum Streptophyta; class Magnoliopsida; order Poales; family Poaceae; genus Triticum; species Triticum dicoccoides. The sequence continues at coordinate 209,096,741 of NC_041380.1, forward strand.
CTGTTGCAGCACATCTGATGGATGTCTTTCAACTTGAAGTTTACACTCAAGAAGACGAACTGATTCAGGCAGCGAGTTCGAAGACCTTGTGCCAGCAATAGTGGCCAGTAACTCGAACACTACATCAAGACAGGACTTTTGGGTTCTCTCACTATCGTCAAGATAGTTTTTATCATCTTTCTTGGAGACCAACAGGGATGTCTCACTATCTTGAAACTTATCTGCATTACTTCCTTTACCATTGCATAACAGGGTACTATTCTCCAATATTTTTTCCGCATTCTAAAGTGAATAGTATATGAAACTCATTTTGGTAAATCAGTTTAGTAGTAAAGTGAATAGGATAATAGCATGAAACAAACATATATCTATGTACCATGGTCACTTTATGATCTATATCATTCTACTTTTTGTTGCCAAATCAAGATAGAGACACGGTTCAAATAATATTTGTTCAAGACAAAGCAGAATAGACAGAATATAAGTGTGGGAAACTATAGAGCAATAACAACACTTGTAATGTGCATGACATGAGAACATAACTGTTTATTGAATTGAAACTGAAATCAACATAGAGCAAGTTACAACAGAAAATTAGTTAAAGAAACAGGTTTAAAACATACCAGTTGTGCCATTGGAGTTTCAATTCCATCCTTCAAATTTGAAAATAGTTTGTATGAGTAAATATAGTGATGCAAGAGCAAAGGAGTATGAACCATAGCTACAGAACCTGACCTGAGAACAATTCTTATTCTCCTTTAAGTGTTGAGCTGGGATTCGGAGTGGTGGTCCTCGTGCTTTGGGCACTGCAATTCCCTTACTAACTGCTCATGTTTGGGTGCTCTGTGGTGGAGATGGTGTTGTGTCAACTGGAACTGGGTTACTATCTACTAGGGTTGGGGTTAGAAGGGGTGTAGCTGGTTCTCTGTCCAACTGGGTAGGGGTACAATCTGCGAGAGTCTGGGTTATGTGTGGTGGTGCTAGTTCTTGGGAAAGTACAACCATGGTTCTATCTACATTAACTGGTAGCACTATCTTTTCTGAAGACCGTGTTGTTAGTCCCTTAGATACCGCCGTCACCCTCTCCAATTCAAATGGCTGATAAACAAGAAATATAATTGAATGTACAGTCATTGTATGATAGTCAAGTGCAATGGATAGTGGGGAAAAAAGAGGACATGAAATAATTCATAGTTATGTTGTCTAACCAAACAGGATAGCATGACACAATTTCACATATATGATGCCTAACTGAACAGGATAGCATGACACAATTTCACATTATGATGGCTAACTAAAAAGATGGAAAGACATAGTTCAAAATATGATGATTGTAAGTAGGATGACATGATATAACTATATAATGTGTTTATTAAATAGGTTGTCATGCCATAATTCACATACATGCCGCCTATGGAAACATGATAGCATGACATAATTCACGTATAGAATGACATAATTCAAAATATGATGACTGTAAACACTAAATAGGATGAGATGATATAACTATATGATGTCTTTATTAAATGGGTTGCCATGACATAATTCAGATAGATGTTGTGTATGTAAACATGATGGCATGATATAATTCAAATATATGATTTATATAGTAAGCAAGTAAGCAGATGGCAATCCATATATGATGTAAAAACTAAGCAATGCAAGACAACATGCATGACATGGGTAATATAACCCAGCCAAGTTTGAGCATAGACCTTAGGGGGAAATAGGACTAGTCATCATTCTCTGAATCCTCCTCTAAGGAGCTCTCTATAACCAGCAAGATGTCTGCTTTAGCAGGTAGCATTGTCTGCTCTGAATACCTCATCACCGCTTCAAATGGCTGATGCACATGAAGAGTAGTTGAATATACAAACGTTGTCGACAAATGGAACATGTAATACAAAAAATGATAGCATGATATAATTCACATACATGATGATTGGCTAAATAGCATGGCATTGCATAATTCACATATCTAGTGCCTTTGCAACAAGATTGTATTGGATAATTCACATATATAAATGTCTTGAAGATGGCAATGGATAATTCACATATATGGTAATTAGACACTAAACAGGTGGCATCCACACAAAGCATGTCTAAACTAATCAAATGACATAGCAATGCAAGACACCATATGCATGATATGAGCAATGTAACCCTGCCAAGTTAGAGCATACACCTCGGGGGGGGGGGGCAAATAGGACTGGTCATCTATCTCTGAATCCTCCTCTGAGGAGCTATCCGTAACCAGCGAGATATGTGCTTCGCCAGATAGCATAGTCTGCTCTGACGACCTTGTTTTCACTCCGGAATTTTCCATCACCGTGTCAAATGGCCGATGCACATGAAGAGTAGTTGAATGTACTAACATTGTTGAAAAATGTAATACGTAACAGAAAAAAGGATGGCCTGATATAATTCACATATAAGATGACTGGCTCAGCAGGATGGCATTGCAAAATTCACATATATGATGCCTGGCTAAACAAGATGGTGTTGCATAATTCACATAAACGACGAATAAACTAAACAGATGGCATTCACACAAAGCATGTCTAAACTAAGCAGATGACATATTTGATGTATAAAGTAAATAATGCAAGGCACCATATGCATGATATAACCAACATCAGCATTCCAAGTTAGAGCAAAGACCTCAGGGGGTAAATAGGAGTGGTCTTCTCCTTCTGAATCCCCCTCAGAACAGATATCTTCCTCTCGATTACAATCCGAAATGGGTGGAGGGGGTCCTGCCTTTGCGCCTACCATGGAGCGACGTATGCATGAAATTTTGTTGCCACGCAATGCATGTCTCTTTTGCTCTGCATGTTCAGTTTCATTATGTACAATAACTGACATGCATAGGAATAAAACATAGTGAGATTATGTAATGAGTGCATGCAGAAGTCCAGAGTGATGGTAGCAACCTGTGGATAGACCCAAAACTAATGATAGCAGGTAGATAATGGCTTCAGTTAAAAATATAGATAATGGCTTCTTTACTGTTTGTTTCCCACCCAACATGAAACTCATAGTAGACACCAGAGATTAACTAGGTAGTAGATAGATACTATTGGTTGCGGCCCTGATATGTACCCCACAACCATTTAAAAACCCAAGTTTGACCATTAGTTTGGAGCTGACTCGGATCTAGTCGGTGAACAGGACGATAAAGTAGCATGTAATATTAAGCGATGCATAACGTAAGCAAACACGAAAGAGTGCTACCTCTCTTGCGGACCCGTGTAGTGCTCGAGGTCATATGCTCGGTTGATGATGGTAATACAATTTTCATGGCTGCCGACGGCGGGGAAGAATATATGAGGCGGCGAACGATAGTCTAGAGGCCGGATCCTTGCTGTGCTGGAACCTTCTGTCGTAGGAGCAGTTGAGCTGGGGTGGACGACTGCGTAGCTGGAGCGGTACAAACCACACAAGGTTTTCTTTGACAACTATATGTAAGAGAAGTAATTCTGTAAGGGCTCGTTTGAGTTGGAGGATTCTAACAACGCAGGGATATGAAATACATAGTAATAGGATAGGAATGCACATGCAAAACAGAGAATTTAAAAACACGGGATTTCTGCCAATCCGGATGTTCGGTTCACAAGAATTGGAAGATCATAGGATGCAAAGAATCATGTTGAGATTAAGTCAAACCACAAGAAAATGTACGGTTATAATGCTATTATGCTACTATCTCTTAGTCTTGTGCTTCATGAATAGGAATTTGAAAAGGAGGACAAGTGGATATTAAAATTCCTACGGTTTTTCTCTCAAGGAGACACTAAAGGAACAAATCCTACAATTTTCCTTTGCTCCATTCCTTTGAACCAAATGCATGAATAGTAGTACCATAGGAAGCTTTCCAATTCATATGTTTTTCCTTCACTTTTCCTTTCAAGCACTGGCGATTCTAGTAGGTAGGCTTGAGCAAGGAAAATCCTACACTCAAAAAATGTTTTTGTGCTACTTCTACTAGTTTGGACCCAGGCCACTGCCCTAATAGCTCAACTCCCAGGCCCATCGATAAATGCACAGCTCAAATGCGCAGAGATAAATAATTATGATGTTCAAGAGAGTCCATCACGGATAGCTAAGTTGCCCGGTACATCACTGCTTGTCATATAGTAGGAGAATCTAATCGTATTTCACGTTACTATGTGTGCTTAGTGGACAATATATATAACATGTAGAGTAAAAAATAGATGCAACAAGTGTACAACCTCTTTGGGGAAGCCATGTCGATCACATCGTGATTCGGTTGGTCGGTGAGGATGATCCGACTGACATGGCTATCGGAGGAGGGGAAGAAGATCTTAGGCATCTTGAGATGGAGCCCGGGGTACTGCTCTGTTGTGATGGAGGGTTTCGTCATTGGAGCAGGTCCGGTGAGTTGTACGACACCGAGGCTGAAGCAGGAAAGGAGAGACAATGTTAATCTGGGTGGAATTCAAATAGCATCTCCAATAGATGACGTAAAATACATAACCACAAAGTGCTAGATGTAAAATACATCAGCCACTCATCTCTGAACTTAACTGTCGAAACTGAACTTAACTGTCGAAACTGAATTTTGCTGTCGAAACTAAACGTGTTAGTAGCAAAAAAGCAATAGCAGCAGCACGTGTGAGAGCCGGGGCAGCTGGTCGTGTTGTAGTTCATCTTCAACCTACACCCCCTGAGCCGCCAGCCACCACCGACCAAATCGCCGACCCCCGCCGCCCACGGCCGGCGGTGCGCCGCCCCGCCCGCCCCGAAACTACTCCGCACCGCTGGTCCACCGCCGCCTCGGCCATCCCTGGACTAGGGGGTACTCACCATGTCATCTCCCAACTAGTGGGTCGGGCCGAGGACCCCCATGATAATTCACTAATGGGCCACTTCAGGCAGCCCGTGCCGAATACAAGGAGGATTCCACAAGACATGGCGCACAACACAAGGACTCCTCTAAACCCTAGGCCTATGGTGCATATATAAACTGAGGCCAGGCTAGTCAATAGACAATCTAATATTCATTACTACAATCTCGTGGTAGATACATGTACTATGTACTATCCCCATATGAATACAATCAAAAGCAGGACGTAGGGTTTTACCTCCATCACGAGGGCCCGAACCTGGGTAAAATCCCGTGTCCATGTTACCATCGCCTCAAGACGCCTAGATTAGGACCCCTACTACGAGATATGCCGGATATAGAACCGACATTGCTGCTTTCATTAAGAGCCTGATGGGTGTCGCCGTGTCGTGATGGAATCTTCAACCAGTGCCGAATTAGGTTTTATATTTTCAGTTAAATTCATGCCGCATGAAGTATTATTCTTTTAGAATTGTTGCTGTCGGTGTGTTGCAAATTTTGTTTGCAGCAGTCTCCATACCCGGCGGCTGGGGTGTGCGTAGATTGGGGCAGGGTCAGCGTATGGCCTGACCGAGGACTCATGTGCGAGTACGCGCGTATAAGGGCAGCAGGCAGAGCACGGGCAGCAGATGTTTATCCAGTCAAATCCGGGCAGATCCGATCGACCTTTGGTGAACTTAATGGATTTTCTCAAAGCTGCTAATACTACTGTTGCGGCTGTGCGCGTGTGTTGCAGGTTAAAATAAGTTGAAGCTTGGAGCTATTGACGTCTCGTGTGATGGCTGCTGGATTTAATATATGGTGCTACCACTAGTAGTACTAATTGGCAGCACTTCTTCCGAGGTTTGATTAAACAACTCAGCCATCTCATATTGAGATCATCTAGCGGACGGTTTTGTCGTTCCACACCTGTGATCCGACCAATTCCGCGTCTGCGGCCGGACAATTTTTCATCAGACTTCGCTTGGTCTATCTTTGATTTGACCAACCACTCATATTACTGCTAGGTGCTACCTCTCCAAATTATTTTCAATGAACAGTATCTTTTATCCTAGGAATTATTATTTTGGCGAGTATCGTTTTCTGTATACAGGCAGCTAATGTGTGGCAATAGTGATGTCGCCTTGCAAGTTCTTGTTTCGCCACTATATTGCATCGACGACGTCCTTCCATGGATGACCTGTAGTTTTCGACCAGCGCGATGTTCTTGCCGTGCCACTTACCGAGTCGATGTCAACCATGCCGTGTCACCGCCCAGGCCATTGTTTCTTTAAACAATATATTTGCAAAATTTAATTATGAAAAGATGTTTATCGCTCTTTTTTTGGCTCGCGCCATTTACATATTGGCAGGAAATATTCTTTGTGCTCCACGTCGGCGAGCATCGCGGCCACGTTGTCTATTTTGTTTGCAGTCGGATCGATGGTGACGCCCGCTGTCGGGTGGTACATCGGATCCAGATTCTGCTGCGGCGACGAGCGACACACATCAAGAAGATTCCTTCCTTGTCCTCTCTTTTATAATTCGGTAGCTAGTTTTCCACTAGTTCTTTTGAAAAGGGCACATACTGAAGTACTGCACGGTCTGGTAAATCCTGGAGTAAAGATCGAAGCTATCTGATTCTAGAATATTTTCTGTTGGTTTGTATTGCACTATTTTTGCAGATATATTCTACCAACGCTGGTACATTATGTCTGCCGTGCTATGGCCAGCTTCTCGTCGGTCAAACTCCTTGTCTGCTGCCTAGCGGATATTAAAAATCAATCGTGATTGTTTCATGTTGTCACCTCGGCCAACCGACCTACGTATCGATCGGAACCACATCAACCCGACCTCGGCACCCCAGGCCTTTTTGTTTAATTATTTATTGCACTTAAATCAACGACTTCAGCTGCGTCACGTGGTCACCTCGGCGTGCCGACGCCATCATCACGCCTCGGCTGGACCGGGGTTTTTTCCATCACTTTATCGGTCTACTCCGGAGGCTTCAGCGTCACCTTGCCGACCTACTTTATCTCCTCGGCTGGACCGGGTGTCAGCGTCGTAGGAACGGGGGTCCCCAGACTTGCCTTCCTGCGGCCCGCTGTGTGGCTAAGTCAGCAGGCCGTACGGCCCATCTTCATCAACAAGGCATCCAAGACCCTCGCGAGGGGCCAAGCCTCGCGAGGCGGATGATACAAGACCTCCTCTGGAGCAGCCTAGTCAGGAAGGCTCACAAGGAGCGGAGATATCAAGGCGAGGCGAACCTCATGAGGCTCTCGTGACATGAGCCATGATGATCGACACCAGGCGGGCGCCAGGCAGGCGCCAGCACGCACATCGTCCTTGTTTCCTCTTTGGTGCTAAGGGAACCAGCGCAGGTGAGGAGTACCGAGGCATCGGGCAAAGGTTGCCATTTTGCTGCAACATGACCAAGACTAGAAGGACGGCGAGACGGAGGTCATCGTGGAGCCCAAGACGGCGTCACCACCAGAGCCTTTGGCAGATGAAGACCACTTTTGTTAGGATAGCTTGTACTAAGCCGTCCCCCTTCAAATTGGCCCGCCATTGTTGGCTCCCTTCCCGCTCAAGATTTGGGAAGAGGACCAGGTCCTCTATAAGTAGGACTAGCGACCACCATAGGCAGGGGAGGACGACGAGATCTTGGATCGCTCTCACCCACACAAGTTAGCCAAGCACAAGAACACCTCAACATCAGGAGGCTTTTCTTCCCATTGTATTGTTCATCATCATCCCAAGAGGCAATCTACTACCACCACACTGGAGTAGGGTATTACACCACAACGGTGGCCCGAACCAATATAAATCTTGTGTCTTTCCGTGCCGCGAGTTCGTCGAGTTTGTCCGCGAGATGTTAGGGAGCTAGGGCATAGATCGGTGGAAGGAAAAGACTTCGCGCGCACCCGAGTGTTCGAACCTTAAGGGTTTGCCGGAACCCCACATCTGACATTTGGCGCGCCAGGTAGGGGTGCGCCGGAGCTTCTTCTCCGACAACTGACTTGCAGACGCTCCGCGGCCGCGATGTCCGACGACCCAAGAGCTAACCCCGACCGCTAGGCGGCCTGGCCAGCCCGATCAGCGCCGCCCACCTCTGAAGACCTCAACCCCGCGCTCTAGGCGGCACGAGCACCGTCCAATCCGGCGGGGCGCGGGCGACGCGGCGGGGTGTCATCTACCCCCACTCCATGGCAAGTGCGGGCCGCAGCGAGAGTAACAAGCCACGCCGTAGCGACGGCGCCGCTCTCATGATGGGAACAAGCAAACACATGGGCAGCACTCACCGTGGCAAGGGAGCTGCTGCGGTGCCGGCTGATGGAAAGCGGGCGGGACACACTGCTCGAATGTGTTGCCGAGCTACTGGAAGCGTCGGCCTCGGGAGCCCCTCCCTTCTGCCATCAGCTCTCTCCTCAGGCCGATATGAGGATTCTCGGCGGGCTACGCCGCCACCACACACCATTAGGCGTGCCAGGGGGGTTCGTCAACACTAGCACGGCCGGCGGCGCCGGGGGCTCTACCACCCCCGTACCGCCTGCAACAAGCATGGGCACAAGCGTCGCCTTCCATGGCCCAAGTGGGATGCCGTGCTATCACCCCCAGGACGTCACGCTAGGCCGGGCGACATGGAGTGTGGGCCACCACGGTGAGGTGTTCGGGGTAATAGCCACAGAAGCCTACGTGCCCCGCATGACGGACCAGGAGTACACGCCGGAGGACGACCCCGGCTTGTTCGTTGGAGAAGATTGTGAAGAAGGGACGCTAGGAGTCGAGGCCTTCCAGGAGCTGCCGGGGAACCACCACGGCCGCGCGTGCGACAACCACTACAGGGTACCCCTAACCACTCAGGAGCAAGCTTACGCTAACCATGAGTCACAGGAGGAGCAGGTCGCCGCAGCAGCAGGCGGCCCCAGCTCCACAGCCCCCCTGGCAGCGGGAGGATCACGTTGGGGGCTGCAGGAGAGGAGCCAGGAGCCAGGCCCCTCCCCGAAGTGTACATGGCCAGGGGATACCCGGAGGTAGGCCGTTTGCTAGAGAGGCTTCGACGACCCTTCCCCCGACAGAGGACCTGTGGTCGCCGAGGGAACCGCTGGCGTCCCCTTTCCCTCCTTTGTGTCGTTCTAGTGACCGGTCGACACAAAGGAGGTCGAGGGTGGCGCAAGGCGGGGCCCTCGTCTTGCGATATGAAGCAAGGTCGGTTCCTGTGAAGAAGGCCCAATGCCGGTGAAGCTGACGCCCGTGACACTATCACGTAATAATAAGTTGGGGCTGTACAAGCCCCGGAGTCTCAGGAGCGCCGACCTCAGGCCCTGGGGCTCCCTCCCACGCCTAGTGGCAGCACTTAGCTCTGCGCTGGTGAGAAGACTTGAAGACCTGAAGACTAGACTAGGTGCCGGACGCGACCTTTTGCTTTGGATCTCTCTTTCTGTGGCTTTGCTTTCTGGATCTGGATTTAAGTTGAAGCTGAATTTTTATCGATGTGCGCGGGGGGTACCTTTTCTCGTTCGAGCCATTTCTAGCCTTCTGGATCTCGTTTGGTTTGGGACTCATGTCCATCTCCTTTCCCTCGCAAGCTCCTCGCGAGCTGGACTGCGCAAAGTGCACGCTCGTCAAGCACGCGCCAGCGCTGCGGCTGGCGCTCACCTCTTGAGGGGCCCCCTCAGACAGAGCGATAGGCTCCACAGGATTCTCGGAAGCTCGTCGCTTCATGGCCTAGCCCAGAGCCAGTGATGACTAAGGTAAACCACGACGAGAAGCTCGCCCCCGGCCTCACGAGTTCACGAGGACACATACCCACATCGCATAGGAAAGTAAAAACTGCAATTTGCTTACATGAGGGGCTCTCCCTCTCAAAATGCTCTTACAAGTCTTCCAGGGCCATGCCCGAGTTCTGCGTGCAGGATGAAACAATAGGAAAACAGGGGATCAGCCAGAAATATCACTTGCTACATCACCCACAGACGCGCCACTCTCGTCGTTGTCATCTTCGTCGGTGTCGTCGGCGTCGTCGCTGCCGTCGGTGACGCTCACATCACCATCGTCAACCACGTCACCTTCGCCTGCGACGACCACCACCGCGTCATCCTCCAAGGTGAAGGCCCCGACCAACGTGTCCACATGGTCCTCTACCTAACGCGCCAGGTCGCCCCGGATGGCCGTGGGTACGGGGGCAATGGCGGCGTCGAATTCAAAGTTGGGGTCAGCAGTCGGAAGGTGGCTGAAGACACGGGAGAAGGCGCGTTGAAGCAGGCCACGACCCTTTCCTCCACAAGCTGGCAAGATCTGGCAGATCGAGCCTCCAGGCGCGTCACCACCTCGGTAAAGAAGGTCAGGTGGCTGGCATAGTCGTTTGAGTGGGGAGCCGGAGCATTCTCGTCGCACTTATAACCCAGGGCGGTGTTGGCCCTGATCCGGAGGCCTTGAAGCATAGGAGCATGCTGGCGCTCCAGCGTCCGGCGCTGGAGCACCTCCTCACTATTTTGCCGTGCGACAGCCTCGGCACCTTCAACCCGGTTCCGTAGAGAAAGCAGCTCAGCGCGGGCGGGGGCCAAGTCCGCCTGAGCCGTAACCAGGGCGGTGACTGTGGCCTCCGCACGCCTCTCGGCCTCATCCAGCCTAGGCCCGAGGGCGGCGGCTCTACCCGCATCCTCCAGACCCATGAGCTTCAGGTTCGAGTCGTACATGCCCTCCAGATCTACGCGAACCTCGGCCACTCGGCGATTGATATCCTACCCAACTCCGGCCTCGCAGGCCCCGACGGTGTCTTCTGCCTGAGCAACTTGACGCTCCCTCGTCTCCAGTTTCTCGAGCTCGAGGCTGCGCTCCATGGCTTCCAGAGCCAGCGTCTCCTCGCGCTTCCGGACCTCCTCTTACTCTGCGGGTGTCCCCCTCAGCAATGCAAGAGCGGCCTTGCGAGCCTCCACCTGCTGCTCGAGGGACGTGCAACAAACCTGGTGCCCCCACGCGCGCTCTTCCACTGCCTCGCAATGGCAATCAGCCTCACGAGCCTCTTCCAAGGCTCGCGAGCAGGCTTCATGGGCAATCTTGAGGGACGCCTCGGCCTTCGCATTCTCGAGGTCGCGCTGGTAGCGACCGAGGTTGATGGCGACCTTCAGCTTGCGCCGCTCCTCCACCAGCCGGAGACCTTCAGCCTCAAGACGTGAATCGGCACAAGTAAGCTCTTAACCAAGGCGGCTCATCGTGCCCATCGCCTCCTGGAAGAGCTCAGGACGAACCACGCTCCGCCCACACTCGAGCTCGAACGCTCGACCCGCATCGTCCTACAACTCGGGGGCATCAGGCAGGGCATCAAATGGTGCGCCTCCTCCCGGTGGGGGGCTGGGGGCTGGCGCCGCGCCTAGCGTCAGCTCGTCCTCGCGAGGAGCCCAAGCTAATCGGGGCTCGCCGCTTGAAGAGGAACCGATGATCGAGGTCAACCAGCGGCTGTTCATGAGTAAGGGAGGAGTCTTGGGCATGCCAGCCGAGCTCCACACCAGGCCATGGGGGAGGGGCGACCGAACTTTGGACTCAGCGCGCCATGAAGGCAAGGACGCTCCACCGACCTACCCTGCTCCAAGGGCGGCAGGCAAGCCAGGAATGCTCAAGGTTGATGGGGGAGTTGATGCAGGAGGAGGAAGCCTCCCAGAAGACGCAACAGCTTCAACGGAAGGAGCCCTGAAACTCAGACGTCAGAATAAGAAGAACACACACAGGAAGCGGCGGCAATAAGATACTCACGCATCAATGGCAATGTACTTCCATCGTTTCAATGGCCCGAAGATATTCTTGCCACTTGGGGATCCCTTCCTCTTGCGGAGCTCCTCGAAGTCCACACAAAGACGACCAAAGCGTTGGATGTGACGGCCGGTGCGTGGCGGAGCCGAAGAAGAACCAAGAGGGATGGCTTCAGAGGGGCCCAATCATGGCGAACAGCCCTACGCCCTCTCATTGCAACCTCCCGAGGCTCTAGGAGCCTCAGCCTTGGGAGCCGCATGCCGCGTCTCCTCAGCAACCAACGCCTCAGGAGGGGGGGGGGTCGCAGGTCCCCAAGGACGACACCCCAGGATCACCGCTCGTCATGTGCTCCTCGGCACCTCAGCCGTCGGCCCCCGTCGGAGCTCGCCCCCCGCACCATCACCTGGGGAGAGCTCGGCACCGGCGGTAGGGAGGGGGACCATGATGACGGGGTTCTCACAGGGCCCCTCAAGCCGACTGGGTGCAGCTCCCACTCATCAAAGGAAGGCATGTTCGCGGCAAATGTGACTTCGTTCTCGCAGCGGTACAACAGGAAGCTGTTCATGGGCATCTCATCCGGCAGAGGGACACCTGATAGGACCATGAGCATTGTTTGCCACACCGCAAGAGGAAGCCCCTCCTCCTGAAACCTCATGTTGTCCTGGCTACGGAGCAAGTCCCACATCGGGCGGGAGTGGCGCTGAAGTGAAGCAACTCGACGCCTGACAAATTCCCTCACCAGCATGGGGGCGGTCACGACGAGGTCCTTCAACCACCTCAGCCTGGTCCAGACGAGGGCAAGGCGGGGGCTCGTGAGCCTCTGATGACCGCAGCCGGAGTTTGGAATAGCAGGCCCCACCGGAGCTCAGAGCAGATGGTTGAGCACGCCGGCGTCAACAAACACCCATCGAGTACGGAACTCGCTTGTGGATCAAGGAAGCTTGAAGTCGATCCCTGCGCCTGCCATCGCAGCCACGGCCTGGAAGCCCACGCACCCCGAGCTCTGCAGGGGACCGGTGAGATGCAGCGAGAAGAAGTGGCGGAACACTGCCATGGAAGGAGCGATGCCCACCATGGACTAGCACAAGAATGCGAAGACATCAATAAGGGTCATAGATTGAGGGTCGAGATGGAGCATGTGGATCTGATAGTGCTCGAGCACCGCGTTGAAGAAAGCGGAGAAGGGAGGAATCAGGCCAGCCCAGAGGGCCTCAATGAAGATCGGAACGGGCCAAGCTGCCGTCTCTCCCCACTCTTTGAAACTGGAGGCGGGCATGGGGCGCACCTTGTCCATGGCCTTGTCATTGAGCACCCGGGGCCGGCCGAGCGCCGGCTCGAAGGATGGAGGCGCAGTTGGCGAGGACAGAGGTTTCTTCCCCTTCTCGGCTTCCTTTGACACCATGGCGGAGAAGGAGGCGGAGCGCAATCAGATTGGGAGGACAGAGCAGGGCCTCGAGAAAGCAGGGAGATTGGAAGAGGCAGGTGCGGCGAAGCAAGAATAACTGAGTACGAATCAGGGGCCGCATAGCCAGGAAGATCAACTGCCATGCATCAACCGAGGCCGCGGGCTTTTGGTGCCCGCGGTGCTCCGTACTTGGCCCTTGGCTTCGCCGCGAAGCCAAGCCCGAGTGCACCTTGGGCCCAGGGGCTACTGTCAGCGTCCTGGGAACAGGGGTCCCCAGACTTGCCTGCCGGCGGCCCGCTGCGTGCCTAAGCCAGCAGGCCGTACGGCCCATCTTCATCAATAAGGCATCCAAGACCCTCGCAAGGCGGACAACACAAGACCTCCTCTGGAGCGGCCTAGTCAGGCAGTCTCACAAGGAGCGGAGATATCAAGGCGAGGCGAACCTCACGAGGCTCTCGTGACGTGAGCCATGATGATCGACACCAGGTGGGCGCCAGCGCGCACAGCGTCCTTGTTTCCTCTTTAGTGCTAAGGGAACCAACGCATGCGGGGAGTACCGAGGCATCGGGCAAAGGTTGCCATTTTGGTGCAACAAGACCAAGACCAGAAGGACGGCAAGACAGAGGTCATCATGGAGCCCAAGACGGCGTCACCACCAGAGCCTTTGGCAGGCGAAGACCACTTTTGTCATGATAGCTTGTACTAAGTTGTCCCCCTTCAAATTGGCCCACCATTGTTGGCTCCCTTCCCGCTCAAGATTTGGGAAGAGGACCAAGGCCTCTATAAGTAGGACTAGCCACCACCATAGGTAGGGGAGGATGACGAGATCTTGGATCGCGCTCACCCACACAAGTTAGCCAAGCACAAGAACACCTCAACCTCAGGATGATGTTCTTCCCATTGTATTTTTCATCATCAGCCCAAGAGGCAGTCTACCACCACCACACTGGAGTAGGGTATTACACAACAACGGTGGCCCGAACCAGTATAATACTTGTGTCTTTCCGTGCCACGAGTTCGTCGAGTTCGTTCGCGAGATCTTAGCGAGCTAGAGCGTAGATCGGTGGACGCAAAAGACTTCGCACGCACCCCAGTGTTCGAACATTAAGGGTTTGCCGGAACCTCACATCCCACATTTGGCGCGCCAGGTAGGGGTGTGCCGGAGCTTCTTCTTCGACAACCGACTTGCAGACGCTCCGCGACCGCGTGGTCCGACGACCCAAGAGCTGACCCCGCCCGCTGGGCGGCCTGGCCAGCCCGATCGGCGCCACCCACCTATGAAGACCTCAACCCCGCGCTCCAGGCGGCACGAGTGCCGTCCAATCCGGTGGGGCGCGGGCGACACGGTGGGGCGTCATCTACCCCCACTCCATGGCAAGTGCGGGCCGCAGCCAGAGCAGCAAGCCACACCTCAGCGACGGCGCCGCTTTCACGACGGGAACAAGCAAACACACGGTGCGGTGCGGTGCCGGCTGATGGAAAGCGTCCATGACACACTGCTGGAACATGTTGCCGAGCTGCTAGACGCGGCGGCCTCAGGAGCCCCGCCCTTCTGCCATCAGCTTTCTCCTCAGGCCGCTACGGGGATTCTCGGCGGGCTATGCTGCCACCATGCACCATCAGGCGCACCAGGGGGCTTTGTCAACACCAGCACGGCTGGCGGCGCCGGGGGCTCTACCACCCCTGTACCGCCTGCAACAAGCATGGGCACAAGCATCGCCTTCCATGGCCCAAGTGGGATGCCGCGCTATCACCCCCAAGACGTCACGCTGGGCCGGGCGACATGCAGTGTGGGGCACCACGACGAGGTGTTCGAAGTAACAGCCCCAGAAGCCTACGTGCCCCGCATGATGAACCAGGAGTACACGCCGGAGGATGACCCCGACTCATTCGTTGGAGAAGATTGGGAAGAAGGGACGCTAGGAGTCGAGGCCTTCCAGGAGCTGCCGAGGAACCACCACGACCGTGCGTGCGATGACGACTACAGGGTACCCCTAACTCCTCAGGAGCAAGCTTATGCTAACCATGAGTCGCAGGAGGAGCAGGTCACCACAGCGGCAGGCGGCCCCAGCTCGATAGCCCCCTGGCAGCGGGAGGATTGCGTTGGGGGCTGCAGGAGAGGGGCCGGGAGCCAGGCCCCTCCCCAAAGCATACAAGCCTAGGGGATACCCGGAGGTAGGCCCTCTGCCGGGGAGGCTTCGACGACCCTTCCCCCGACAGAGGACCTGTGGTCGCCGAGGGAACCGATGGCGTCCCCTTTCCCTCATTTGTGTCGTCCTGGTGACGGGTCGGCACAGCGGAGGTCGAGGGCGGCGAAAGGCGGGGCCCTCGACTGGCGATATGAAGCAAGGCCGCTTCCTATGAAGAAGGCCCAATGCCTGCAAAGCTCGCCGCTCGTTACACTCTGACGTAATAATGAGTTGGGGTTGTACACGCCCCGGAGTCTCAGGAGCGCCGGCCTCAGGCCCTGGGGCTCCCTCCCACGCCTAGTGGCAGCACTTAGCTCCGCGCTGGTGAGAAGACTTGAAGACCTGAAGACTAGACTAGGTGTGGGACACAACCTTTTGCTTTGGATCTCTCTTTCTGTGGCTTTGCTTTCTGGATCTGGATTTAAGTTGAAGCTGAATTTTTATCGATGCGCGCGGGCGGTGCCTTTCCTCGTTCGACCCATATCTGGCCTTCTGGATCTCATTTGGCTTGGGACTCATGTCCATCGCCTTTCCCTCGCAAGATCCTCGCGAGCTGGACTGTGCAAAGCGCACGCTCGTCAAGCACGCGTCAGCGCTGCGGCCTGCGTTCACCTCTTGAGGGGCCCCCTCACACAGAGTGATAGGCTCCACAGGATTCTCAGAAGCTCGTCGCTTCACGACCCAGCCCGGAGCCGGTGCTGACTAAGGTAAACCACGACGGGAATCTCGCCCCCGGCCTCACGAGTTCACGAGGACACGTACCCACATCGCATAGGAATGTAAAAACTACAATTTGCTTACATGAGAGGCTCTCCCTCTCAAAATGCTCTTACAAGTCTTCCAGGGCCCCGCCCGAGTTCTGCGTGCAGGATGGAACAACATGAGAATAGGGGATCAGCCAGAAATATCACTTGCTACATCATCCACGGACGCGTCACTCTCGTCGTTGTCATCTTCGTCGACGTTGTCGCTGCCGTAGGCGACGCCCCCATCGCCGTTGTCAACCACGTCACCTTCGTCTGCGACGACCACCACCACGTCATCCTCTAAGGTGAAGGCCCTGACCAATGCGTCCACATGGTCCTCTACCCAACATGCCAGGTCACCCCGGACGACCGTGGGTACGGGGGCAATGGCGACGTCGAAGTCAAAGTTAGGGTCGGCATTCAGAAGGTGGCTGAAGACATGGGAGAAGGCGCGTTGAAGCAGGCCACGACCCCTTTCCTCCACAAGCTGGCAAGCTCTGGCAGATCGATCGTCCAGGCGCGTCACCACCTCGGTAAAGAGGGTCATGTGGCTGGCATAGTCGTTCGAGTGGGGGGCCGGAGCATTCTCGTCGCAGATATAACCCAGGGTGGTGTTGGCCCTGTTCTGGAGGCCTTGAAGCATAGGAGCATGCTTGCGCTCCAGTGTCCGGCGCTGGAGCACCTCCACCCTTGTTTTGCCGTGCGACGGCCTCGGCACCTTTAACCCGGTTCCGGAGAGAAAGCAGCTTGGTGCGGGCGGAGGCCAAGTCCGCCTGCGCCGTAACCAGGGCGGCGGCTGTGGCCTCCGCACGCCTCTCGGCCTCATCCAGCCTAGGCCTGAGGGCGGCGGCTCTGCCCACATCCTCCAGACCCACGAGCTTCAGCTTCGAGTCGTACATGCCCTCCAGATCTGCGCGAACCTCGGCCACCTGGCGATTGATCTCCTCCTCGACTCCGGCCTCGCGGGTCCCGCTGGCGTCTTCTGCCTGAGCAACTTGATGCTCCCTCGTCTCGAGTTGCTCGAGCTCGAGGCTGCACTCCACAGCTTCCAGGGCCAGCGTCTCCTCGCTCCTCCGGACCTCCTCTTCCTTTGCGGGTGTCCCCCTCAGCAATTCAAGAGCGGCCCTGTGCGCCTCCACCTGTTGCTCGAGGGACGTGCTCCAGGCCTGGAGCCCCTACGCGCGCTCTTCCGCTGCCTCGCAACGGCGATCGGCCTTGTGAGCCTCTTCCAAGGCTCGTGAGCGGGCTTCATGGGCGATCTTGAGGGACACCTGGGCCTTCGCATTCTTGAGGTCGTGCTGGTAGCGACCGAGGTTGATGGCCACCTTCAGCTTGCGCCGCTCCTCCACCAGCCGGAGACCTTCAGCCTCAAGATGCGAATTGACACCGGCAAGCTCTTCACAAGGGTGGCTCATCGCGCCCATCGCCTCTTGGAAGAGCTCATGACGAACCACGCTCCGCCCATGCTCGAGCTCGAACGCTCGACCCGCCTCGCCTCCACCTCGGGGGCAGCGGGCGATGCATCAAGTGGCGCACCACCTCCCG
>NC_041380.1:209114333-209138047 GCF_002162155.2 Triticum dicoccoides
GCCGTGCCTGACGTCAGCCCATCCTCGCGAGGAGCCCAAGCTGATCGGGGCTCGCCGCTTCAACAGGAACCGAAGATCGAGGTCAACCAGCGGCTGTTCATGAGTAAGGGAGGAGTCTTGGGCACGCCAACCGAGCTCCACACCAGGCCATGGGGGAGGGGCGACCGAACCACGGACTCAGCGCGCCACAAAGGCGAGGACGCTCCCCCTAGGCCAGGAACGCTCATGGTTGATGGGGGAGTTGATGAAGGAGGAAGCAGCTTCTCGGAAGACGCAACAGCTTCAACGAAAGGAGCCCTGAAAGACAGACGTCAGAATAAGAGCAGGAAGTTGCAGCAATAAGATACTCACGCGTCAATGGCGATGTACTTCCATCGCTTCAATGGCCCGGAGATATTCTTTCCACTTGGGGATCCCTTCCTCTTGCGGAGCTCCTCGAAGTCCACACAAAGATGACCAAAGCGCTGGACGTGACGGCCGGTGCGCGGCGGAGCCGAAGAAGAACCAAGAGGGATGGCTTTAGAGGGGCCCGATCATGGCGAACAGCCCTGCGCCCTCTCATTGCAACCTCCCGAGGCTCCTGGAGCCTCAGCCTCAGGAGCCGCATGCCGCGTCTCCTCAGCAACCAACGCCTCAGGAGGGGAGTCGCAGGCCCCCGAGGACGACGCCCCAGGATCACCGCTCGTCATGTGCTCCTCGGCACCTGAGCCGCCAGCCCCGTCGGAGCTCGCCCCCCCTCCCCGCACCATCACCTGGGGTGAGCTCGGCACCGGCGGTAGGGAGGGGGACCATGATGACGGGGTTCTCGTGGGGCCCCGTCAAGCCGACTGGGCACAGACCCCACTCATCAAAGGAAGGCATGTTCGCAACAAATGTGCACAGGAAGCTGTTCCTGGGCATCTCATCCAGCAGAGGGACACCTGATAGGACCGTGAGCACTGTTTGCCGTGTCGCAAGAGGAAGCCCCTCCTCCTGAAACCTCATATTGTCCTGGCTGCGGAGCAAGTCCCACATTGGGTGGGAGTGGCGCTGAAGTGGAGCAACTCGACGCCTGACAAATTCCCTCACCACCATGGGCGCGGTCACGCTGAGGTCCTTCGACCACCTCATCCTGGCCCAGACGGGGGCAAGGCAGGGGCTCGTGAGCTTCTGATGACCCCAGCCAGAGTTTGGAATAGCAGGCCCCACCGGAGCTTGGAGCAGAGGGTTGAGCACGCCGGCGTCAACAAAGACCCATCGAGTATGAAACTCGCTCGTGGATGAAGGAAGATCGAAGTCGATCCCCGCGCCTGCCGTCGCAGCCACGGCCTGGAAGCGAATGCACCCCGAGAAGAAGTGGCGGAAGAGTGCCACGGAAGGAGCGATGCCCACCATGGCCTCACACAAGAAGGCAAAGACAGCAAGCAGGGTCACAGATTGAGGGTCGAGATGGAGCATGTGTATCTGATAGTGCTCGAGCACCGCGTTGAAGAAAGCAGAGAATGGAGGAATCAGGCCAGCCCAGAGGGCCTCAATGAAGATCGGAACCTTGGTAACTACCCGAGCCATGCGAGTGCAAGATGCGGGCCAAGCTGCCGTCGCTCCCCACTCGTTGAAACTGGAGGCGAGCATGGGGCGCACCTTGTCCATGGCCTCTTCGTTGAGCACCCGGGGCCGGCCGAGCGCTGGCTCGAAGGATGGAGGTGCAGTTCGTGAGGACAGAGGTTTCATCCCCTTCTCGGCTTGTTTCGACGCCATGGCGGAGAAGCAGGCGGAGCGCAATCAGATTGGGAGGACAGAGTAGAGCCTCGAGGAAGCAGGGAGATTGGAAGAGTCAGGCGCGGCGAAGGAAGAATAACTGAGTACGAAGCGGGGGCCGCATAGCCAGGCGGATTAGCCGCCACGCGTCAATCGAGGCTGCAAGCTGGGCCCGCGGTGCTCCATACTTGGCCCTTGGCTTCACCGCGAAGCCAAGCCCGAGCGCACCTTGGGCCCGGGGGCTACTGTCAGTGTCTTGGGAACGGGGGTCCCCAGACTTGCCTGCCTGCGGCCCGCTACTTGGCTAAGCCAGCAGGCCGTACGACCCATCTTCATCAACAAGGCATCCAAGACCCTCGCGAGGGGCCAAGCATCGCGGGGCGGACGGCACAAGACCTCCTATGGAGCGGCCTAGTCAGGCAGGCTCACGAGGAGCAAGGATATCAAGGCGAGGCCAACCTCACGAGGCTCTCGTGACATGAGCCATGACAATCGACACCAGGCGAGCGCCAGCGCGCACAGCGTCCTTGTTTCCTCTTTGGTGCTAAGGGAACCAGCGCATGCGAGGAGTGCCGAGGCATCGAGTAAAGGTTGCCATTTTGGTGCAACAAGACCAAGACCAGAAGGACGGCAAGACAGAGGTCATCGTGGAGCCCAAGACGGCGTCACCACCAGAGCCTTTGGCAGGCGAAGACCACTTTTGTTAGGATAGCTTGTACTAAGTTGTCCCCCCTCAAATTGGCTCGCCATTGTTGGCTCCCCTCCCGCTCAATATTTGGGAAGAGGACCAGGGCCTCTATAAGTAGGACTAGCCACCACCATAGGCAGGGGAGGACGACGAGATCTTGGATCGCTCTCACCCACACAAGTTAGCCAAGCACAAGAACACCTCAACCTTGGGAGGTTGTTCTTCCCATTGTATTGTTCATCATTTGCCAAAGAGGCAATCTACCAGCACCAAACTGGAGTAGGGTATTACACCACAACGGTGGCCGAACCAGTATAAAATCTTGTGTCTTTCTGTTCCACGAGTTCGTCGAGTTCGTTCGCAAGATCTTAGGGAGCTAGGGCATAGATCGGTGGAAGGAAAAGACTTCGCGCGCACCCTAGTGTTCTAACCTTAAGGGTTTGCCGGAACCGCACATCCGACACCGAGGGCTTCGGCTAAGCCACATACGCAGTTTTGTGCTGTCACTTCATTAAGTCGAGCTCTTTGCTCGGGCCCCTCAGGACCGGCTTGAGGGCTGGGATGTCGACCCATCACAAACTCGGCACACGTCATCAACATGAGCACATTAATCATCTAATTTGCTTTCATGCTCAAATTTAAAAAAAAATGTTTAATTTTTGTTCGGTTCGACCAAGCATTATATTTGTGTTAAATAAACAAGCCATTTGCTAAACCAAACTTAGTTTGTTAAAAACACTTCCTTTCCCATGTTAACTAGGGGCTCTTAAATTTATGTCAGCTGTTTTATAATAAGTGTTCTTCTTCTTAGTCGTTGCAAAGTCTTTTCTATCACTCCTTTTTTTGACACGAGTGTGTGGTCAATAGCTGGGGAGCATAATTTCTCTCTCAAAGCCGCTAGAGTATAGTTTGCTAAACTAGCCTAACGAGAAGTACTCCGCCTTTGGGATAGGAGGTTGAAGCTGTAGGCTAACCCACTTGAAGTCTTGAGATAGGATGTGTCATGTTAAAGAATGACAGAAGCACATTTTTTTCTAAGACAAATTTTCGGATTGGCACCGAACACTTGATCTAGTTCGGACGTTAAGTTCTTACTGAAGTTTTTTGGTTTTCCAAGCCTATGGCACTTTTAAACTATTTGTGTGTTTCCAGCATAATTTTGGCAGTGCAACGCCGGACACCTTTAGAGATTCAGCAAAAACACTCTCGGATATTGCTATATATGCACCGGTTTCGAATTTTGTCTTCGATCAATAGTTGGGTTGCCCAGCGCCTATGCTTGCCTCCTACGTTCCACTTTGTTCGGCTAGGTGTGCAAAGGGAGAACCACTGCGATTATGCTTCCAGCTCGCATGGTTAAGCGCCTCAGTGGAGAAAGCCGAAAACTGACTGTACAATAAGCCAAAACTAGTCAGTGATCCAATGACTGTGTTAAACTATAAGATCGATGGAGGTCACCCCGTGTTAAATGACGGTCCGTTCATAACATTGGCTGAAGTGTTTACGGCTTGACTTCGACTGTCGGCGAACACTAACCGGGGGCTAGTTGCTGGCCTCCCAACTTAAAGCTCCTATGACTAAGTGAAAGTTATAAAGCCCGCATATCTAATCGCCTTGTTTCCACCAACACAACCGCCTTCGGGCACCAAGACGTCGGCTAAGGGTTGTTTGTTATTGCGCAAACACCCTACATCGCATTTACAAGGGGGTGGAAGCCGACGATGGGCCACTTTCAACTGAGAAACAATCGCAACAGAGTCAAAATAAAATACATCATCGACATTTGTATTTAATATACAAGGGTTGCCTTCCGTATTCATCGTTATAAAGCCATGCCTATGCATCAATTTGACTTAAGATAATTACCCCTATGTTCCCAATTGGTCGGCATCGATGGAAGTGAAAATTTGGGTTTGCTAAGGACCACATAGTTCGGGAACTTTCCGCAAACTAAATCCTTAATATTTTCCTCCCACATTGATCGGAGCTGAGGTTTCATGATCATGCTTAGCATAACAACCCAAAGAAAGGAACCGATAGCGGGACTATTTTCTTTGGAAGCCATCTCTTATGTTAAACAATAATATAACATATCTCTCTGCGTACCTTTGTTTATAAAACCGTATGGCCGGATTGCCTTGTTTGTCATAATCTTTGCCCTCATAAAGGCTTCATAAAGTAGGACAAACACTCCTCAGCTACTGGGCGAGGAGATGGAAGCCAATGGTCGGTCAACAAAGTTTCGTACAATCCAGATCCGAGCATTAATGATGTAAAGTACTTGGATACATAGAATCATTACACATATTTTGTGATTTTACTTCGGATATCGATCCTTAATTCAGCCACCCGTGCCCACATTAAGGCTCGAGAGCTACTGGGCTTCGGGCTTATCATTTACTAATATTAAAGGGGCACGACGATCCCCTGATCTTGTGTTGTCACCCGACCAATGTCTCGGGGGCTAATGCATTGCCTATTCAATGCGTAAAATTCAAAGGGCTCAGTGTTCGGCTTGACTAAACTATGGGCAAAGGCGTCTTCGGACAACAATAGGCACCATCTTGGACCTATCCGGCATCAAGCTAATATATTGCGGCGACTTCTCAAAACCCTCTCTCAAGGGTCTGTCTGCCGATCACTACCTCCTGTAATGTGCATCTCCGGTTTTAGGCCGATACACACACCTTGAGGGCTACTAGTTATACATCTCGACAGAGAATACATTGCACAAATTGGAATTAAATTCATGAAAATCAGCCCATGGCCGAGGTGGTGCACCACCTCGGATACAGTCCGGCGTTGGTGCTCGACTGCAAAAGATACCTCGGAAGCAGTCCGACATAAAGCTCGGTTGCAAGTGGATGGCTCCATAGAGGGCATCTCTGGCATTAATCTCGGCTAAACTTCTTCGACTTTTTTGAGCCAAGGTGATCTATGACACGTCGGATACTCTCCGGTATTGGAGCTCGGATGCAAACCGGCGTTGGAGCTCGGTTGCAAAAAGACATGTCGGATGCAGTCCGACATTAGAGCCTGGATACAGTCCGGCCTTGGAGCTTGGACGCAAGAGGACACCGCTGCATGGGAACAACATCAAACCCGAGGTGTGGCGTAAAAAATAACAAGGAATTTCTCAAGGCCGAAAACTTAAAGGGGCTCCTCGGATACCCAACATGTAAACTCTTCAGATTCACTTCGGCAATCCTGAAGATCGAAGATGAGAAGATTTTTTGAACCAGTTTCCAAGAACTATGACTGAAGATGAAGAATAGTTCGGAAGAATCGAGGAGCGTCCCCAACTTGAAGACCGGTTGAGGGGGCTACTGATGGTGTCCTGGATTAGGGGGTACTCACCATGTCGTCTCCCGACCAGTGGGTCGTCCCGAGGACCCCCATGATGATTCACTAATGGGCCACTTCAAGCAGCCCGTGCCGAATACAAGGAGGATTCCACAAGACTTGGCGCACAAGACAAGGACTCCTCTAAACCCTAGGCCTACGATGCATATATAAACCGAGGCCAGGCTAGTCAATAGACAATCTAATATTCATTACGACAATCTCGTTGTAGATACCTGTACTATGTACTATCCCCATATGAATACAATCAAAAGCCGGACATAGGGTTATACCTCCATCAAGAGGGCTCGAACCTGGGTAAAATCCTGTGTCCATGTTACCATCGCTCCAAGACGCCTAGCTTAGGACCCCTACTATGGGATATGCCGGATATAGAACCAACAATGCCCACGCCACCGCCCCACCACCACCGGCGACCACCGCCCCCACCCTAAACCCTAAGATAGATAGTGGGGTACCTCTCCGGCAAGCCCCCTCCCCACTGCGGCTTGTTCTTCCTTAACTCCGGCGAGCCCCCCCACCCCCTGAAAATCAACTGACCCACAAGTTGATTTAGTCTACTGAAGTGTAGCTAAATCAGAGCAGCATCACAAGAAAGAGCAAGAGTGAGAGCAGCAGCGCGAGCAAGAGCAGGATCACACCAGGCAGGGGACAGAGAGCAAGAGCAAACCAACAGCGCAAGTGAGAGCTAAAGCAGTGATAACCCACAAGTATAGGGGATCGCAACAGTTTTCGAGGGTAAAGTATTCAACCCAAATTTATTGATTCGACACAATGGGAGCCAAAGAATACTCTCAAGTATTAGCAGCTGAGTTGTCAATTCAACCACACCTGGAAACTTAGTATCCACAACAAAGTATTTAGTAGCAAAATAATATGATAGTAGTGGTAACGGTAACAAAAGGTAACGGTAGAAAAAGCAATGTTTTTGGTATTTTGTAGTGATGATAGCAATAGCAACGGGAAAGTAAATAAGCGAAGAACAATATATGGAAAGCTTGTTGGCAATGGATCGGTGATGGAGAATTATGCCGGATGCGGTTCATCATGTAACAGTCATAACGTAGGGTGACACAGCACTAGCCCCAGTTCGTCAATGTAATGTATGCATGTATTCTAAATATAGTCATACGTGCTTAAACTTGCATAACATCTTTTGTCCTACCCTCCCGTGGCAGCAGGGTCCTTACGGAAACTAAGGGATATTAAGGCCTCCTTTTAATAGAGAACCAAAATAAAGCATTAACACATAGTGAATACATGAACTCCTCAAACTACGGTCATCACCGGTAAGTATCCCGATTATTGTCACTTCGGGGTTAACGGATCATAACACATAATAGGTGACAATAGACTTTCAAGATAGGATCAAGAACTCTGATATATTGATGAAAACATAATAGGTTCAGATCTGAAATCATGGCACTTGGGCCCTAGTGACAAGCATTAAGCATAGCAAAGTCATAGCAACATCAATCTTAGAACATAGTGGATACTAGGGATCAAACCCTAACAAAACTAACTCGATTACATGATAAATCTCTTCCAACCCATCACCGTCCAGCAAGCCTACGATGGAATTACTCACGCACGACGGTGAGCATCATGAAATTGGTGATGGAGGATGGTTGATGATGATGATGGCGACGGATTCCCCTCTCCGGAGCCCCGAATGGACTCCAGATCAGCCCTCTTGAGAGGTTTTAGGGCTTGGCGGCGGCTCGGTATCGTAAAACGTGATGATTTCTTCTCTCTGATTTTTCTATCCCTGAAACACAATATATGGAGTTGGAGTCGGAGAGGAAACAGGGGGCCCACGAGGTAGGGGGTGCGCCGTAGGGGGGCAGGCGCGCCCCCCACCCTTGTGGACAGGTGGTGGGCCCCTGGCCTTCATCTTTTGCAGGTATTTTCATATTTTCTGAAAATTTGCTTTGTGAAGTTTTAGGTCATTCCGAGAACGTTTGTTTCTGCACATAAATAACACCATGGTAATTCTGCTAAAAACAGCGTCAGTCCGGGTTAGTTCCATTCAAATCATGCAAGTTAGAGTCCAAAACAAGGGCAAAAGTGTTTGTAAAAGTAGATACAATGGAGACGTATCAACTCCCCCAAGCTTAAACCTTTGCTTGTCCTCAAGCAATTCAGTTGGCAAACTGAGAGTGATAAAGAAAAACTTTTACAAACTCTGTTTGATCTTGTTGTTGTAAATATGTAAAGCCAGCATTCAATTTTTCAGCAAAGATTATAACTAACCACATTCGCAATAACGCATAGGTCTCAAGTTTACTCATATCTATAGCATAATCAACTAGCGAGCCATAATAATAAATCTCGGATGACAACACTTTCTCAAAACAATCATAATATGATATAACAAGGTGGTATCTCGCTAGCCCTTTCTGAGACCGCAAAACATAAATGCAGAGCACCTTTAAAGACCAAGGACTGACTAGACATTGCAATTCATGTTAAAAGTGATCCAATCAATTCACACTCAATGTAAACTAACAGTAACGAATGCAAATGATAGCGGTGCTCTCCAACCGGTGCTTTTTAATAAGAGGATGATGACTCAGCATAAAAGTAAATAGATAGGCCCTTCGCAGAGGGAAGCAGGGATTTGTAGAGGTGCCAGATCTCGGTTTTGAAACAGAGGTGAATAGTATTTTGAGCGGTATACTTTCATTGTCAACATAACAACCGAGAGATGGCGATATCTTCCATGCTACACACATTATAGGCGGTTCCCAAACAGAATGGTAAAGTTTATACTCCCCCTTCCACAAACAAGCATCAATCCATGGCTTGCTCGAAACAACGAGTGCCTCCAACTAACAAGAGTCCCAGGGGGAGTTTTGTTTGCAATTATTTTGATTTAGTTTGCATAAAGCATGGGACTGGGCATCCCGGTGACCAGCCATTTATCTCGTGAGTGAGGAGCGGAGTCCACTCCTCTTGAGAATAACCCGCCTAACATGGAAGATACGGACAGCCCTAGTTGATACATGAGCTATTCGAGCATACAAAACTGGATATTTATTTGAAGGTTTAGAGTTGGCACATACAAATTTACTTGGAACGGCGGGTAGATACCGTATATAGGTAGGTATAGTGGACTCATGTGGAATAACTTTGGGGTTTAAGGGATTGGATGCACAAGCAGTATTCCCTCTTAGTACAGGTGAAGGCTAGCAAAAGACTAGGAAGCGGCCAGCTAGAGAGCGACAACAGTCATGAACATGCATTAAAATTAATCAACACCGAATGCAAGCGCGAGTAGGATATAATCCACCATGAACATAAATATCGTGAAGGCTATGTTGATTTTGTTTCAACTACATGCATGAACATGCGCCAAGTCAAGTCACTTAAATCATTCAGAGGAGGATACCACCCTATCATACCACATCATAACTATCTCAATAACATGTTGGCACGCAAGGTAAACCATTATAACTCATACCTAATCAAGCATGGCACAAGAAACTATGATCTCTAATTGTCATTGCAAACATGTTTATTCATAATAGGATGAATCAGGAACGATGAACTAATCATATTTACAAAAACAAAAGAGGTCGAGTTCATACCAGCTTTTCTCATCTCAGCCAGTCCATCATATAGCATCATAATTGCCTTTCACTTGCACGACCGAATGATATGAATAATAATAATAGTGCACGTGCATTGGACTAAGCTGGAATCTGCAGGCATTCAATAAACATGAGAAGACAAGGCAATATGGGATCTTTTGTCAGATAAACAATAATGCATATAAGAGACACTTCAACAATTTAATTATGGTCTTCTCCTATCGTCCCCCAAGGAAAAGAAAAGAAACAAAACTATTTACACGGGAAAGCTCCCAACAAGCAAAAGAAGAACATGAAATCTTTTTGGGTTTTCTTTTTAATTACTACTACAAGCATGAAAATTAAACTGATTAAAAGCTACAACTAATTTTTTTGGTTTTTCTTAAGGTTTATTAAACACACAAGAAGAAAGCATAAAAAGGAAATTAAACTAGCATGGATGATACAAATGAAAAAGTATGAGCACCGACATCTAGCAATGAGTGTGTGAGCATAAATGTAATGTCGGTGGGAAATACGTACCCCCCAAGCTTAGGCTTTTGGCCTAAGTTGGTCTATGGCCACGGCTGGCCTGGCGGATATCCATAATAATAGTTGGGGTCTTACTGCGATGCAGCGGCTATCGCCTGCTGAGCTGCAGCGTGGCGACGAGCGGCCTCCTCTCTCCTCTCATACTCATCTGCCTCCTCTCTGGTAATAGTATATCTTCCTTTTTCCTGATGATCAAAGAAGGCAGGAGCAGGGAGAGTAATATGGACAACACGGCGTCTGTCAAAGATTAGTCGATACTGGAGAGGTGATTCATTCCTCTCGGAAACTGGTGGTGAACCATAGCATTAAAGTCTAGGTAAGCAGGAGGTAATTCAATATCATCTTTGCGTATGGCTATACCAAGAAAATTAGCTATGCGGGTTGCATAAATTCCACCAAAGAAATCTCCATTAAATCTATTAAGATGCAACCTGCATGCAACAATGGCTCCCAAATTATAAGATTTGTCTCCTAACACAGCACTCCGAAGAATACTGAGGTCAGGGACACACATGTGACATGCCTCATCTTTACCATTAATGCATCTACCTATGAAGAGAGAAAAATAATGTATAGCAGGAAAGTGAATGCTCCCTATGGTGGCTTGTGTTATGTCTCTAGATTCTCCCACGGTTATACTAGCAAGAAAATCTCTAAATTCAGATTTGCAAGGATCCCTTATACTACCCCATTGTGGGTTTGCAAGCAGTGGTAAAATCCTCTAAGTCCATAGTGTAAGAATTATCATAAAGATCAAACAGGACAGTTGGAGAATTCCGTGAAGTTGAAAATTCAAACCTCATCACAAAGGTACTGGTGAGGTTGTGGTACTGGCTGCACTTCTCTTCCTCGAAGCTCAGAAGATCAGCGTTACGCAAATATGCGTTGAATTCTTCCTTAATTCCCGCTCGATCCATAAAGTTCTCAGAAGGCCACTCACAAGGACGCACTGGAGTGTCTCTTGGTGGCTCTTCATCAGCATCACGCATTGCAAGCCTGGGGCCTTGTTTCCTTGAGGAACCACCCTGGAACATTTTCCTAAGCATTTTTCTTCCTCTGAAAAATTCTGAATTTTTTTAGTAACTTCAAATTAAAAGTAAACCAAACTCAATAATATTGATAGCAACTACTCCTACAAGTGCCTAGGGCCTATATCATGCATCAAAACTACTTTTGACCATATAAATTTGACATGCAAGCTCAAGAACAGGGTCACCTAAGCATCAAAAATTTGCAATGAATAAAGCACTAGAACAAAAACTAATTGGGCCAATGGAGGAGTCACATACCAAGGAACAATCTCCCCAAGCAGTTTTGTGAGAGGTGCTTTGAGCAAGGAGATCGAAAATGGCAGCAAAGTGAGCTAGAACTCGTGCTTGAGCTGGATAATCGTGTTTGTGGGAGGAAGAAGTGTGTAGGTGCAGGAATAAGTGGAGGAGGGCCACCGTGGGCCCACAAGGCAGGGGGGCGCCCAGGGGGGTAGGGCGCGCCCTCCACCCTCGCGGGCAGGTGGTTGACCCCCCTCCTGTGTTCTCAGTGCCAAATATTCTCAAATATTCTAGAAAAAATCATATTTAAATTTCAAGGCATTTGGAGAACTTTTATTTTCAAGGTATTTTTATATTGCACGAATAATCACATAACAGATAAAAAATATTTATTTTATTTTATTTAATATAAATAACAGAAAGTAAAAGTGGGGTACATAAGGTTGTGCCTTCTAGTTTCATCCATCTCATGCTCATCAAAAGGAATCCACTAACAAGGTTGATCAAGTCTTGTTATCGAACTCATTCCGAATAACATGGAACCAGAGAAATTTCGAATAACACTATGTTACCTCAACGGGGATATGCACATCCCCAATAATAAGAATATCATATTTCTTCTTAATAGTAGGAAGAGGAAATTCAAAACCTCCAAATATAATCGATGGAATCTTTCCAATAGAGTTGATACTATGAACTTGAGGTTGTTTCCTCGGAAAGTGTACCGTATGCTCATTACCATTAACATGAAAAGTGACATTACCTTTAGTGCAATCAATAACAGCCCCTGCAGTATTCAAAAAGGGTCTTCCAAGAATAATAGACATACTATCATCCTCGGGAATATCAAGAATAACAAAGTCCGTTAAAATAGTAACGTTTGCAACTACAACAGGCACATCCTCAGAAATACCGACAGGTATAGTGGTTGATTTATCAGCCATTTGCAACGATATTTCAGTAGGTGTCAACTTATTCAAATCAAGTCTACGATATAAAGAGATAGGCATAACACTAACACCGGCTCCAAGATCACATAAAGCAGTTTTAACATAGTTTCTTTTAATGGAGCATGGTATAGTTGGTACACCGGGATCTCCAAGTTTCTTTGGTATTCCACCCTTGAAAGTATAATTAGCAAGCATGGTGGAAATTTCAGCTTCCGGTATCTTTCTTTTATTTGTAATTATATATTTCATGTACGTAGCATAAGGATTGGTTTTGAGCATATCAGTTAATCACATAGGCAAAAAGATAGGTCTAATCATTTCAGCAAAGCGCACAAAATCCTCATCATCCTTTTTCTTGGATGGTTTGGAAGGAAAAGGCATGGGTTTCTGAACCCATGGTTCTCTTTCTTTACCATGTTTCCTAGAAACAAAGTCTTTTTTATCATAACGTTGACTCTTTGATTGTGGGTTATCAAAATCAACAGCAGGTTCAATTTCTATGTCATTATAATTACTAGGTTGAGCATCATTATGAACATTATTGTTAAAATTATCACTAGTTTCAAGTTCATTACCCGATTATGTTTCAGCATCAGAAATAATAATATCATTTGGATTCTCAGGTGTTTCAACAATAGGATCATTAGAAGCATGCAAAGTCCTATCATTTTTCTTTTTCTTCTTTTTAGAAGAACTAGGTACATCTATATTATTTCTCTGAGTATCTTGCTCAATTCTCTTAGGATGGCCTTCGGGATACAAAGGTTCCTGAGTCATTTTACCACCTCTAGTCATAACTCTTACAGCATTATCATTATCCTTTCTATTCAATTAATTGAGCAAATCATTTTGAGCTTTAAGTACTTGTTCTACTTGAGTGGTAACCATAGAAGCATGTTTACAAATAAGTTTAAGTTCACCTTTGACATTAGCCATATAATCACCCAAGTGTTCCAGCATATTTGAATTGTATTTCAATTGTCTACGAAAATAAGCATTAAAATCTTCTTGCTTAGCCATAAATTTATCAAACTCATCTAAGCATGGGCTAGCAAATTTAGTAAATGGGATTTCAGCTTTATCATATCTGTAGAGAGAATTTACGTTTACTACCTATGCCGGGTTATCAAGACCATGAGTTTCTTCAATAGGTAATGGATTAAGATTATATGTTTCTTCAACAGGCGGTAAATTAAGACCATGTATTTCTTCAATAGGAGGTAATTTCTTAACATCTTCAGCTTTAATAGCTTTTTCTTTCGTAGATTTCTTTGCCTCTTGCATATCTTCAGGACTGAGAAATAGAATACCCCTCTTATTTGGAGTTGGTTTAGGAATTGGCTCAGGAATTGGCTCCGGAGGTGTCCAATTATTTTCATTTGTCAACATATTATTCAATAGAATTTCAGCTTCATCCGGTGTTCTTTCCCTAGAAACAGAACCAGCACAACTATCCAGGTAATCTCTAGAGGCATCGGTTAGTCCATTATAAAAGATATCAAGTATTTCATTTTTCTTAAGAGGATGATCAGGCAAAGCATTATGTAATTGGAGAAGCCTCCCCCAAGCTTGTGGGAGACTCTCTTCTTCAATTTGCACAAAACTATATATATATATATATATATATATATATATCCCTTAAAGCATCTTGTTTCTTATGAGCAGGGAAATATTTAGCAGAGAAGTAATAAATCATATCCTAGGGACTACGCACACAACCAGGATCAAGAGAATTAAACCATATCTTAGCATCACCCTTTAATGAGAACAGAAATATTTTAAGGATGTAAAAGTAACGAGTTCTCTCATCTTTAGTGAACAGGGTGGCTATATCATTCAATTTAGTAAGATGTGCCACAATAGTTTCAGATTCATAACCATGAAAATGATCAGATTCAACCAAAGTAATTAGATTAGGATCAATAGAGAATTCATAATCCTTATCAGTAACAAAGATAGGTGAAGTAGCAAAAGCAGGGTCAGATTTCATTCTAGCATTTAGAGATTGCTTACTCCATTTAGCTAATAGCCTTTTGAGTTCATTTCTATTTTTGCAAGCTAAAATAGCTAAAGAAGCTTCTTGATCAAAAACATAACCCTTAGGAATAACAAGTGATTCTTCATCACCACTTTCATTAATATCATCAGATTCAATATTTTCAATTTCTCTAGCTCTAGCAAGTTGTTAATCAGGAAATTTACCAAGTGGCACAGTAGTATCAAGCATAGAAGTAGTTTCATCATAAGTATCATGCATAGCAGAAGTGGCATCATCAATAACATGCGACATATCAGAACGAATAGCAGAAGCAGGTGTAGGTGTCGCAAGCTTACTCAAAACAGAAGGTGAATCAAGTGCAGAGCTAGATGGCAGTTCCTTACCTCCCCTCATAGTTGAGGGATAGATCTTGGTTTTTGGATCTCTCAACTTCTTCATAATGATAAGCAGATATAAATCCCAAGTGACTCAAAGAATAGAGCTATGCTCCCCGGCAACGGCGCTAAAAAAGAGTCTTGATAACCCACAAGTATAGGGGATCGCAAAAGTTTTCGAGGGTAAAGTATTCAACCCAAATTTATTGATTCGACACAACGGGAGCCAAATAATACTCTCAAGTATTAGCAGCTGAGTTGTCAATTCAACCACACCTGGAAACTTAGTATTTGCAGCAAAGTATTTAGTAGCAAATTATATGATAGTAGTGGTAACGGTAACAAAAGGTAACGGTAGTAAAAGCAATGTTTTTGGTATTTTGTAGTGATGATATCAATAGAAACGGGAAAGTAAAGAAGCGAAGAACAATATATGGAAAGCTCGTAGGCAATGGATCGGTGATGGAGAATTATGCCAGATGAGGTTCATCATGTAACAGTCATAACCTAGGGTGACACAGATCTAGCTCCAGTTCGTCAATGTAATGTAGGCATGTATTCCAAATATAGTCATACGTGCTTATGGAAAAGAACTTGCATAACATCTTTTGTCCTACCCTCCCGTGGCAGCGGGGTCCTTACAAAAACTAAGGGATATTAAGGCCTCCTTTTAATAGAGAACCGGAACAAAGCATTAACACATAGTGAATACATGAACTCCTCAAACTACGGTCATCACCGGTAAGTATCCCGATTATTGTCACTTCGGGGTTAACGGATCATAACACATAATAGGTGACTATAGACTTGCAAGATAGGATCAAGAACTCTCATGTATTGATGAAAACATAATAGGTTCAGATCTGAAATCATGGCACTCGGGCCCTAGTGACAAGCATTAAGCATAACAATGTCATAGCAACATCAATCTCAGAACATAGTGCATACTAGGGATCAAACCCTAACAAAACTAACTCGATTACATGATAAATCTCATTCAAACCATCACCGTCCAGCAAGCCTATGATGGAATTACTCACGCACGGCAGTCAACATCATGAAATTGGTGATGGAGGATGGTTGATGATGACGATGGCGACAGATTCCCCTCTCCGGAGCCCCGAACGGACTCCAGGTAAGCCCTCCCGAGAGGTTTTAGGGCTTGGCGGCGGCTCCGTATCGTAAAACGCGATGATTTTTCTCCCTAATTTTTTTCTCCCCGAAACACAATATATGGAGTTGTTGTTGGAGTCGGAGAGGCAACAGGGGGCACACGAGGTAGGGGGCGCGCCCTAGGGGGGCACACGCGCCCCCACCCTCGTGGACAGGTGGTGGGCCCCCTGGCCTTCATCTTTTGCAGGTATTTTTCATATTTTCTGAAAGGTTGCTCCATGAAGTTTTAGGTCATTCCGAGAGCATTTGTTTCTGCACATAAATAACACCATGGAAATTCTGCTGAAAACAGTGTCAGTCTGGATTAGTTCCATTCAAATCATGCAAGTTAGAGTCCAAAACAAGGGCAAAAGTGTTTGGAAAAGTTGATATGACGGACATGTATCAAGCAGTAGTAGCTCCTACTGATGTGGACATCACCGCCGAGGGAGCGATGCCATGGAGGAAGTGGGTAGCGATGCCGCCATGGATGGAGTCGCGCCATGTCGCCTCAGGACCGAGAGCCGGCAGCATCGCGGGATTGAATCAAGAAGAAAATGCGGCAATTAGTGTGCAACCTCTTTGGTGGCGCCGATTAGGCCTCAGCTTCATCCGAGGAAACGGTGATGATGCTGCTCTTCTGGTGGTGCAGGTGAAGATGGCGGTGTGGGAATGGAGGTGGCGCGAAAGACGAGGGCAACATCGGGGCGGCTCCTTGGAGGTGGAGGATGGTGTGGCTGAACTGGTGGGACGACGAGATCGACGACGGATCCTCTTCAGGTACGATGGATGAAGGATGTCGAGGTGTTGGTGTGGACGTCGGCGTCAGGGAAGAGGCTCTGGCTGGGTGGCGGGCAGAGGAGGGTGTGGGGATTTGCGGGTTTTCGCGGCCTCGGTGTACGAATGGGTGGGTTGATGGGATGGGAGTGGGGAACCATGGCTTAGGGACGCGCTTGTCCAAAATGTTGGGTAAGTTACGAAAGTACCCCCACTGATTTGACCTAGGCGGTTCTTTTGGTTCAGGGGTATCATGGCATTTCGCGTGTCGGGATTTCGCAGGAGGTGGGAGTTTTCGCGCGCGTTGTAATTTTGGGATAGCAAGGCACGGGTTGAGATGGAGGGAGTTTTCGGAGCACAACGAGACATCGATATATCTTAAATATTTCGGGATAACAAGGCACGGGTTGAAATTTCCGGACAAGCCTAACGTGTATTGTACCAAATCAATTTGCACTTCCGTCGATGAAAAAACAAAAAGAAATCAATTCGCACCACACAAGAGAGTCTAGTCCCGTGTACTGTACCAAATCAATTCGCACTACAAATGCCATTCAAAACTTTGAATTCATGTTGTGTTCAATTAAAATATTTTGCTACGTGCACAATGCATGCAACCTGCTACTCAAATGAACGTTTTTGTTCATTCCAAACGTATATACTACTGCTTCAATATGAACTAAATTTGAATTCATTTCTCTATTTGAATAAGATCTACAATAATGATTGTTGTAAAGTCACACCATTTGAATTCGTTTGTCTATTTTCATAAGATATAAAATCATCATTATTGTCAAGTTAAACTATTGTTTGTGTATTACCTTCACAGCACACCACATGATTACTGTCGAGTTAGATATGTACTATGTGTACTATATGAACTCGAACTCGATTTTTTGAATCCACTTTATGTTGATTTCAAATCATAGTACATTTCAAGCTCTAGCTAGATCTTCATAATCTAAACCATATCTCATATGTATAATGTGTTTATCACATAATGTATGGTGCCTCGCCCCCCTACGCCTACAAGTATTTAGATGTGAGTTGCAAACGCCACACATTACCACAAATTCAAATAAAATGTGAGATTGTTCAATGTATAATATTGTTTAGATTGTTCGATATTTAGTTGTAAGCTGCAAACACTACACATTATCACAAATTTAAATAAAATGTGAGATGGTTTGATGTATAGTATGGTTTAGATTGTTCGACATTTAGCTGTGAGTTGCAAACGCCATGCATTATCACATTATGGTATAACATGTGCAAAAGCACAACGCGCGTATCACCGCTATATTCATGCATGCATGTTTTTATAACACTATGATTTCCTATTCAAATATATGAATCCACTTTCATATAAAATTATGATCTTTGTTAGTCTCTTACACCCACACAATCCTCTAACCTTTGTAGCTAGCACTAACTTTCTCTCGTGCATGCACACGCCCTCCTCACCCTACCCCTCCCTCAACATTCTATCCATCGCGCACATTCATTTTTTTTCTTTAGGTCGTTCTCCCACAGTCTCCACAACTCCTTTCCGACACACACCGATCGATAAACCTCTCCAGCCATGTCTGCCTACAACATACACACGCACCTTCCATCTCCTCCTTTCTGTTTCCATGCCTCTTGTCTCTCATATGGTCCCACACATCTGCAAACTCTCGCCCCTCTTTTCATCGATCTCACAATCGCACACTCCTCCCCCCATCTAGCTAGTAGCTCGGCCTCTCGCACCACCTCCTAGCTCTATTCTCTCTGTTTATTCGTCTCGCTGGGCCTTATTTGCCTCTAACAAATGGATGTACACTGACCGATCTCCCGCTATACATATAGCTAGCTAGGTTCTTATAAATCATTTTTCCACACACGTTGATTGATCTACCTCATTAGTTATGTCTCTCCCTTCCTCCGACAAACAACAATTGATCTACTAATCTAGTTAGGTTTGCTTACCAAACACATCGTTCCCCTTCATCATCCATGCATGGGTCCCGACACATCTATCACACACGGGTACACACAGAAACACATCCCTACTCTTATTGATACATCGAGCACTCTAGTCATGTCTCCCTACCACACACAAACTTGCCCTGTGCCCTCTAATGTTCCGGTAGGTCAGTCGCCCTATATCTTTGACTTGCACACACACAATCTTGATGGCTCTCTTCATCGATCTAGCACCCACCCACTTGATCCTCTCTTCGACTCTATCGATATCTATGACCCCTCCCTCTAAGCTCGTGGATCGCCCATTGCATGTGTCGAATTTTTGTTTGAGATGTCATCGACACATATTCCCACAAATACATTCACGAAATCACTCCCCCAACAAAAAACACTCACGAACGCACACACCATCTGTCTAGGTTTGTATCTCTCTCTCTCACACCCACATAGGTGGGGAACATGCACGAAGAGAAGAGGTGCATGCACAGCGCACGTACACCCATCTCTTTCCCAACCACACCCCCGCGGGTACATGGTGGAGCTCATTTCTGTACGAAAAGGCAGCCCACGTTATTATTTGACACGTGTATTGGTTGTCCACTTGATGGAGGATCGTCTACCATGGGTGAATAGAAAAATTGCGAATTGATGTGTTATGTTAAAAAAAGAGGCAAACCATGTGGGGCCTACCTTAGAGGCAAGGCTCTATACACTCGAGATGCTCTGTACGTATTACTTTTGATGTGTCTCGTCAACTCGCAGAACGAGGAGAAGCTTGCTTAGTATGTCGTCTCCCCGCCCACGGGCGCAGTGGCTCGCAGGACGAGGTGAAGCTTGCTTACTACGCCTTACGCCCACTCACTCGCCCACGCGCGCGGTGTCTCACAGGACGAGGAGAAATTTTTACTACTCCCTCCGTTTACTCCTCGTCCCTACCTTGGTTAGAGAGATTATCATATTGTTTGGAATATATGTCCTTTAGTAGATTTCAATATGAACTACTCCACTAGTACTGTAACACCCTCGATGCGACTATATCTCCCACGTGTCGAGGCACGACTTAGAGGCATAATCGCATTGAAGGCATATGTCGCAAGTTAGGCAATCTTCACAACATCCCATGTAATATATATGTAATAAAAGGGGAGATAACATAGTTGGCTTACACTCACCACGTCAATCAAGTACATAAATAACATTACATCATCCAAACACTCATGGCCCGACTACGGCGCCAAAATAAAAGATAACCCAACAAGCGACATGGTCCTGATCACCCCCAACTGGGCACCACTACTGATCATCAGGAAAAGAAACATAGTAACGTTGAGAGTCTTCGTCGAACTCCCACTTGAGCTCGAGCGCGTCACCTGGAGCGGAATCATCAGGCCCTGCATCTGGTGTAATAGTAATCTGTGAGCCACAGGGACTCAGCAATCTCGCATCCTCGCGATCAAGACTATTTAAGCTTATAGGTAAGGCAAGGTAAAATATGTGGAGCTGCAGCAAGTGACTAGCAAAAATATGGTGGCTAACTTATTCGCAAAAGAGAGCGAGAAGAGGAGGCAAAGCGCGAGCAAGAAACTAGAGAACAATCTGCGCAAGCATTACTCCAACACCGTGTCCACTTCCCGGACTCCGCCGAGAAGAGGCCATCATGGTAACACACTCATTTGATTCATTTTAGTTAAGTTAAGGTTCAAGTTATCTACAACCGGACGTTAACAAATTCCCATCTGCCCATAACCGCGGGCATGGCTTTCGAAAGTTCAAATCCCTAAGGGGGAGTCCCAACTTAGCCCATGACAAGCTCTCACGGTCAATGAAGGAATATACCTCCTCCCAAGACGTTCCGATCAGACTCGGTATCTCGGTTCTTCAAGACACTTCGATAGGTTAAAACAAGACCAGCAACACCGCCCGAATGTGCCGACAAATCCTGATAGGAGCTGCACATATCTCTTTCTCAGGGCACACTCAGATGAGCCAGACGTCGGGTAGGCCAGCCCAGAGTTGCCCCTGGTAGTCCCGGACATTGCTTGGTGGGACCAACACTTAGAGGAGCACTGGCCCGGGGAGGGACTAAAATAAGATGACCCTCGGGCTCCGGAAACCCAGGGGAAAAAGAGGCTAGGTGGCAAATGGTAAAACCAAGGTTGGGCATTGCTGGAAAAGTTTTAATCAAGACGAACTATCAAGGAATTCCCATTATAACCCAACCGCGTAAGGAACACAAAATCCGGGAACATAACACCGATATGACGGAAACTAGGGCGGCAAGAGTGGAACAAAACACTAGGCGAGAGGCCGAGCCTTCCACCCTTTCACCAAGTATATAGATGCATTAAGATAACAAGATAAGATAATGATATCCCAACAAGTAAATAAAAGTTCAATCAAGGAACGGCCTCCAATCTTCACCTGCAACTAGCAACGCTATAAGAGGGGCTGAGCAAAGCGGTAACATAGCCAATCAATGGTTTGCTATGACATGGTGGGTTAGAGGTTTGACATGGCAATTTGGGAGGCTAGAAAGCAAGTGGTAGGCATCGTAGCATTGGCAAAGCAAAAGAGCGAGCAAATCTAGCATAACAAAGATAGTAGTGATTTCGAGGGTATGATCATCTTGCCTGCACAGTTGTTAGAGTTGACTGGATCCTCGAAAGCAAACTCAACGAGCTCGTCGTTAGCGAACTCGTCTCCTGTCTCTACCCAAACAAGACAAACAAGCAACAAGGACACAACCAACCACGTGCAAGGACCAAACAAGATGATGCAAAGATGATATGCTATGCGGGATGCGATGCGGGATGCATATGCAAGATTTGACAAGGGATGCATGAACATGGTCTCAACTTTGTAATCCAAGTGTGCCACTGGAAATATGAGATGAAATCGCTTGAAAACAATATAAAGAACTCCGGAATCGGAGTTACGGTTTGGAAATGGCAAGCGATTCAAATATGACACCGGTCTGCGATTTACAGCAAGTAGCCATCTAAATGCAACAGGATGGACATGCTACAGCACCCAAACATGACAACAAAAAACTTGGCAGGGATGTGTTCATGATGCTTAACAAAAGTCTAGCACTGAGGTACGGCTAATTCATCCATTAACAAGTTCAAACAAGCATGGCAAAAATGCATATGGCAAACAGATTTCAGACTTAGTGAAATCAACACTTGTCTGGAATTTCAGATCAGATAGCACTCTTCAAAGGAACAAAACTACATGCTACAGGACCTGAACATGGCAAAGTAAAGCATGGCATGGAGCTACTCAAAGAGCTTAACAAAAGTCCCTTAGTGATCTTGAGCAAAAAGGGATCAGAAAATACAATTGCAAGCATGTGAACATAGCAGAAACATAATCAGTTTTCGGACTTGGTGAAAACTGGCACATGCTGAAACATAACTCAAGTAGGCATGTTTACGAGCTCGATGCACTCACTACAGAGCAAGTCATAACAAGCTAAGCATACGCCAATTAATAATACACAAAATGCAAGCTAGACATGGCAAGAACAATAGCATAGCATGCACGGATCAACTACAACATCATCGGCAAAATTGCAAACAAGTTGACAATCTGCCCAGATTCACAAAGTAGCAAAAGTAGAGCTCGATTGACTCAAGCTAGGGTGCTCCAAAATTTCAAACAAGGACATGGATGGATAGAGCACTACAAGATAAACAAAACATCCTTACTGATCATCCTCAAAAGAGGCACGTATCGCTAGGAAACAACATGAACATATGGCCATATGAGATAAACAGCTGAAGGACTTAGTGGAAATGCTAAGTCCCTGAAATTAGAATTACCAAGTGCGCCACTTTGCAAGCTTGTGCTAGTCACCGCACACATCAAGAAAATACATGGGTTGCACCTCTGGAAAGATGACAAAACCCTTAACAAAACATATGTAGAACTCATGGGCATAGCATGCACACAATAATCATGGCAAAAATGACAAAAAGCTAAATGGAGCAGCAGATCTGACAAATATCTCAAGTAGCCCTCCTCTAACAACATTTTGGGCATCAAGATGAACTCAAATGAAAATGATGCAATGGAATGAAATGATGTACTCTCTGAGATGAACATTTTGATATGCTATATGCATGAATCGGAGCTACGGATGCAAAGATACGATGCTATTAACATGAGCGCATGGATCTGAAATCTCAGGACTTAGGAAAAATCGAGGTCAGCCCTAGGGTTAGCTCGGATCTGGATCTGGCGCATGCCGACCGAGGACCGCCGGAATCGTCGGGGAGGTAGGCCGGCGGTCCACCGGAGAGGAGAGGAGGCCGGACGGCGGGGCGGCGGACCCGGCCGCGGGGCGGAGAGGCGATGATGGCGCCGCGATGGTCGGCGAAGGCGGTGGCGCCGGGCGCGCGGGGCGGCCGGAGATGCGGCCGGAGCGGGCGGCGGCGTGGTGGACTGGGCCTCGGGGGCCCGACCTGGGCCTCCCGGGCCGGAGTGGCGGCGGCGGTGATGAAGGCCATGTGGCGGTGCGCGATTGGGCGGCGGTGGCGGCGCGGACGCGTCCGGTCCGGGCGGACAATGTCCGGCGTGGCGCGAGGGGTGGATCTAGGGTTTTTCAGGAGGAAGGAGAAGGAGATTTTCGGGGGCTCTTTAAATAGGCATAGAGGGAGCTAGGAGAGTCCAAATGAGGTGCGGTTTTCGGCCACGCGATCGTGATGGAATGCTCTAGATGGTGGAGAGGTTTTTGGTGGATTTGGGACAAATTGGAGGGGTGTTGGGCTGCAACACACATGTGGCCTTTTCGGTCCCTCGGTTAACCGTTGGAGCATCAAACGAAGTCCAAATGATACGAAACTTGACAGGCGGTCTACCGGTAGTAAACCAAGGCCGCTTGACAAGTCTCGGTCCAATCCGGAAATGTTTAATCCCCACACATGAAAGAAAGGTCGAAATGACCACCGGAGGAGAACGAAGCGCCGGAATGCAAAACGGACAACGGGGAAAATGCTCGAAAGCATAAGACGAACACGTATGCAAATGCAATGCACATGGATCTGAAATCTCAGGACTTAGGAAAAACCAAGGTCAGCCCTAGGGTTAGCTCGGATCTGGATCTGGCACACGCCGACCGAGGACCGCCGGAATCGTCGGGGAGGTAGGCCGGCGGTCCGCCGGAGAGGAGAGGAGGCCGGACGGCGGGGCGGCGGACCCGGCCGCGGGGCGGCGAGGCGACGATGGTGCCGCGGTGGTCGGCGAAGGCGGCGTCGCCGGGCGCGCGGGGCAGCTGGAGATGCGGCCGGAGTGGGCGGCGGTGGCGGCCGTCGAT
>NC_041380.1:209138114-209169597 GCF_002162155.2 Triticum dicoccoides
GGCGAGGGCGCGCTGGCGGCGCAGAGCGGCGGGCGCGGAGGAAGGCGAAGGCGGGCGGCGGCGCGGTGGACTGGGCCTTAGGGGCCCGACCTGGGCCTCCCGGGCCGGAGCGGCGGCGGTGGTGATGAAGGCCACGTGGAGGCGCGCGATTGGGCGGTGGTGGCGGCGCGGACGCGTCCGGTCCAGACGGACAATGTCTGGCGCGGCGCGAGGGGTGGATCTAGGGTTTTTCGGGAGGAAGGAGAAGGAGATTTTCGGGGGCTCTTTAAATAGGCATAGAGGGAGCTAGGAGAGTCCAAACAAGGTGCGGTTTTCGGCCACACGATCGTGATCGAACGCTCTATATGATGGAGAGGTTTTTGGTGGGTTTTGGGCAAAATTGGAGGGGTGTTGGGCTTCAACACACACGAGGCCTTTTCGGTCCCTCGGTTAACTGTTGGAGCATCAAACGAAGTCCAAATGATACGAAACTTGACAGGCAGTCTACCGGTAGTAAACCAAGGCCGCTTGGCAAGTCTCGGTCCAATCCAGAAATGTTTAATCCTCACACACGAAAGAAAGGTAGAAATGACCACCGTAGGAGAACGAAGCGCCGGAATGCAAAACGGACAACGGGGAAAATGCTCGGAAGCATGAGACGAACACGTATGCAAATGCAATGCACATGATGACATGATATGAGACGCATGAAAACGACAACAACACACAGAGAAAAAGACCCGAACCCGAGAAAATAAAATAACTTAACGCCAGAAACGGCAAGAGTTGGAGTACAAATTGGGAAAGTTACATCCGGGGTGTTACAACACTCCACCACTACGAAAGGATCTCGTCCCGAGATCTAGGACTGAAAGAACGCCGGGTACTCAGAACGGAGGTGATCCTCGTGTTCCCAGGTAGCTTCACGGTCGGAATGGTGTGACCACTTGACTTTGAGAAATTTGATTGACTTGTTGCGAGTCTTGCGTTCAGTGTCTTCAAGAATAGCAACTGGGTGCTCACGATAGGAGAGATCTTCTTGGAGCTCAATGTCCTCGAAGTTGACGGTGCGGTCAGGAGTCTTGAAGCACTTTCGGAGCTGAGAGAGATGGAACACATCATGAACATTCGCAAAGTTTGAAGGAAGCTCGAGTTGATAGGCGAGGTCGCCTCTCTTGCTGACAATCTTGAAAGGTCCCACGTATCTGGGGGCAAGCTTCCCTTTCATACCGAAGCGATGAGTACCTTTCATAGGAGAGACGCGGAGGTAAACATGATCTCCGATCTTGAAAGCCAAATCATGGTGCTTACTATTATAGTAGCTCTTCTGGCAGGATTGGGCTGCTTTGAGGTTATCACGAATGACTTTGCACATTTCCTCTGCCTCTGTGATTAAGTCATTACCCAAAAGCTGACGTTCACCGGTTTCAGACCAGTTGAGAGGGGTACGGCACTTCCTGCCATACAGAATTTCAAATGGGGCCTTGCCCGAACTTGCTTGAAAACTGTTGTTGTAGGAGAATTCAGCATAAGGAAGACAATCCTCCCACCTCATGCCAAAGGAGATCATACAAGCCCTGAGCATATCTTCAAGAATCTGGTTGACACGCTCGACTTGACCGCTAGTTTGAGGATGGAAAGCTGTGCTGAAGCGGATGTTGGTGCCCATGGCCTTCTGAAAAGAATCCCAAAACTTGGATGTAAAGATGCTGCCACGGTCTGAAGAGATCACTTGTGGAATACCATGTAGAGAGACAATCCGAGAGGTATATAGTTCCGCCAATTGAGCTGCAGTGATCGACTCTTTGATAGGCAGAAAATGAGCCACTTTGGTGAGTTTGTCGATGACAACGAATATAGCATCATTGCCACGCTTGGACTTTGGAAACCCAGTCACGAAATCCATTTCAATGTGGTCAAACTTCCATTCTGGAATGGCAAGAGGTTGGAGGAGACCTGCTGGCCTTTGGTGTTCTGCCTTCACTCTTCTGCAGACATCACATTCATTCACGAATTGAGCAATCTCGCGCTTCATTCGAGTCCACCAATAAGTTTGCTTAAGGTCCTGATACATCTTCGTACTCCCAGGGTGGATGGAGAGGAGAGAATTATGAGCCTCTTTCATGATCACTTTACGGAGGTCACCTTTGGGTACAACAATACGATCCTCGAAGAAGAGAGTGTCCTTGTCATCAAGGCGGTAGCACTTGTACTTGGGTTGACTCTTGGCAATCCCAATCTTCACCTTTTTCACCATAGCATCAAGAAGCTGGGCTTGGCGAATCTGGTCTTCCAAGGTAGGAGAGACTTGAAGGTTGGCGAGGAAACCTTGAGGAACAACTTGCAGATTAAGTTTGCGGAAAGCTTCACAAAGCTCGGGTTGATAAGGCTTGAGAATCAGACTGTTGCAATAAGCTTTCCTTCTCAATGCGTCAGCAATCACATTAGCCTTGCCTGGAGTATACTCGATACTCGGATTATACTCTTGAATCATTTCG
This sequence comes from Triticum dicoccoides, assembly GCF_002162155.2. Taxonomy (NCBI): domain Eukaryota; kingdom Viridiplantae; phylum Streptophyta; class Magnoliopsida; order Poales; family Poaceae; genus Triticum; species Triticum dicoccoides. Next base: position 209,140,592 of record NC_041380.1, read on the forward strand.
ACCCATCAAGTTTGTCTGAGGTTGAGATTAGGCTGAGTGAAGATGTACTTGAGACTCTTGTGATCAGTGAAAATGTCCACTTTTCTTCCCAATAAGAGATGTCTCCAAGTCAAAAGAGCATGCACAACTGCCGCCAACTAGAGATCATGAGTGGGGTAGTTCTTCTCATTGGGCTTCAACTGGCGAGAGGTATAAGCAACAACTTTGTTCTCTTGCATCAATACTGCGCCAATACCTTGGAGAGAGGCATCACAAAAGACCTCGTACGGCTTGGATTCATCAGGCGGAGTCAGAACTGGAGCAGTGATCAATTTCTCTTTCAAAGTGTTGAAAGCAATGTCACACTCCGGAGACCAAACGTACTTGACGTGCTTCTGGAGAAGATTAGAGAGAGGCTTGGCGATCTTAGAAAAGTTTTAAATGAATCTTCGGCAATAGCTTGTGAGACCGAGGAAGCTATGGAGTCGCTTCACGTTCTGAGGAGGTTCCCAATTCACAATTGCAGACACCTTCTCAGGAATCACGGCAATGCCCTTGGCAGACATCATATGACCAAGATAAAGAACCTCATCGAGCCAAAATTCACACTTGGAGAACTTGGCGTAGAACTGGTGTTCCCTGAGCTTATCGAGTACCAAACGCAAGTGCTTGGCATGATCTTCCTTGTTCTTCGAGAAAACCAGAATGTCGTCGAGATAGACCAAAACGAAGTCATTGGTGTAGGCGTTGAAGATGAAGTTCATCATGCGAGAGAATGTCGGAGGAGCGTTCACGGGGCCAAAAGACATGACGGTGTATTCATATGAACCATAGCTTGTCCTGAAAGCCGTCTTGGGAATATCTTGCTCACGGATTCGAATCTGATGATAACCCATACGAAGATCAAGCTTGGAGAATACTTGGGCACCTTTGAGTTGTTCGAACAGCTCATTGATGTTGGGAAATGGGTATTTGTTGTTGATGGTCTTCTTGTTCAATGGATGGTAATCAACACAAAGTCGGTCCGTTCCATCCTTCTTCTTCACAAAAAGAACACCACAACCCCACGGAGAAGAACTAGGACGGATGAGACCCATTTTCTCTTGCATATCGAGTTGCTTCTTCAGCTCCTTCAACTCTTCAGGTCCGAGCTTGTAAGGATGTTTGCACACTGGTTCCGTGCCAGGCTCAAGATCTATAACGAATTCAACTGGCCGGTGCGGAGGCATTCCTGGGAGCTCTTCTGGAAAGACGTCTTGATATTCGCAAACGACTAGAATTTGCGAGATAGCATCGAGTTCACCCTTCTCATTGAGAGAAAACAGACGGATTGTATCATCACGAGCGGCAAAGACAATTACATCCTCAGACGAATGAGTCAATTGAATCTGCCTGGCTGCACAATCAAGATGCGCCCTGTGCTTAGAAAGCCAATCCATTCCGAGAATAAGATCAATATCCGAGTTACCAAGAACCACCGTAGAAGAGAGAAACTTGTAGTTGCCCAACGTGATAGTAACATCTGGGGCAATAGCGCTAGCATTCATGAATTTACCCGGAGAAACAACAGATAACTGTCTAGGCAAATCTTGTAAAGGCAACTCATGCTTAGAAACAAATGGCCTCGAGATGAAACAATGCGATGCACCCGTGTCAAAAAGAACTTTTGCAGGAATATCGTTAACTGGAAGGTTACCCATGATGACATCTGATGAATCCTCTGCCTGAGCTCCGTTCATCAAGTTGACCTTGGCGGACTTGGGGTTATGCTTGACCATAGCTGTACTTGCCGATCTGACAGGAGGAGAGGGGGAAGACGCCTCTGGTTGAGACACTTGTTGGCATAGTGACCCTTCTGTTGGCACTTGTTGCACGTGACCTCTGAAAGCGGACGGTGATACGGAGCACTCGATCTTGGAGCTTGAGACGAAGTCTTGTTCTGAAAGCCAGGGTTGGGTGGGTGGGATGATCCACTGCCACCTTTGCTCTTCTGCTGATATGGCTGACGGAACGGAGGAGGAGGAGGCCAATACTTCTGCTGCTTGGCCACTTGAGTAGAGGAAGAAGGAGTAACATCTCTGACTCGCTTCTTGGAAGCATCACACCTCAACTGAGCGGCCTCTTGCTTTAGTTCCATGTTGTAGAACTCATCGTATCTCAAGGGCTCAAAGAGAACAAGAGCTAGCTGAATTTCTTCTCTGAGACCACCCCTGAACTGGTATATCATGCTCTTCTCATCAGGGACGTCCTGCTTGGCAAAGCGGGCAAGCTTCTGGAACAACTTGTTGTAGTCATAGACAGACAAAGCGCCTTGCTTCAGGTTGCGAAATTCCTCACGCTTGCTTTCAACCACGCTTTGGAAAATATGATGAGCTCGGAAATCTCGACGGAATTCATCCCAAGTGATAACACGTCCACATCTGGAATCCTTGTACTGCTGGAACCATTCTGCAGCTTGATCTTTGAGTTGGAAGGAAGCGAACTTGACAAAATCTTCAGGCCTGACGTTACTGCACTCGGAATGCTTGCACAGATCCACAAGCCAACTGGTTGAGTGTAGCAAAGTGATTCTGATTGTTGCCTTGGTTCCCTTGGTTGCCTTGATTGCGCTCTTGGAGAATTTGCATGAACAACTGTGTGTTTGCATTGGTTGCGGCCATCACAGCTTGCCATGCCTCCGGAGGAGGTGGAGGTGGTGGCGGATCAGGATTCAGAGTCGTGCGCGTTGGAGGAGCCATCCTGAAGAGGTTGACATCCATTAGCACATTGATAGACAAATATTGAAGCTGAATCCAATGGAATGAAAATTGCAACATATAGTCTTCACATCTGAACAAAATGAACGAATGCATTCCTCTTGAAATGGTCACATATCCATAAATTGAGAAGCCACTTAGAATTAAGGTAGAGAAATAAATCAACAAGGTACGGCTCAAGAACGAATAATCGGTAAGAAATCCCAATCTCAAACCAATATCCGTGGAAGAAGAACTAGAGCTACAAGAATTCCCACCTATGAAACTCCCGAACCTTTCCTGTTATGCAATCAGGTGTTGGGGACACAGGGGAAGCATAATATCTCACCCAATTCTAGCAAAACCTACATCCAGTTGTATCCATCCTTCAACACATAACCAAGAAAAACTTCGGAAACCATCTACCTCAACCTTCGAAAAGCATCCGTTATACAAGTTATGGCGATACTCCCGAACTCCCGCCCCGGTACTGGGTGGCGTCGAGGTTATCTCACCAACGAACTGCATAAAAGAGATTTTCGATGTCGGTGTACTAAACTCAAAACATTTTTCTAGACACAACTCGGCCGCTAAAAACGATCAAGCAATGGGGCTCCTAAGGTCGGGGAAGGCTCTGATTACCAACTTGTAAAACCCTCGATGCGACTATATCTCCCACGTGTCGAGGCACGACTTAGAGGCATAATCGCATTGAAGGCATATGTCGCAAGTTAGGCAATCTTCACAACATCCCATGTAATATATATGTAATAAAAGGGGAGATAACATAGTTGGCTTACACTCGCCACGTCAATCAAGTACATAAATAACATTACATCATCCAAACACTCATGGCCCGACTACGGCGCCAAAATAAAAATAACCCAACAAGCGAAACGGTCCTGATCACCCCCAACTGGGCACCACTACTGATCATCAGGAAAGGAAGCATAGTAACGTTGAGAGTCTTCGTCGAACTCCCACTTGAGCTCGAGCGCGTCACCTGGAGCGAAATCTTCAGGCCCTGCATCTGGTGTAATAGTAATCTGTGAGCCACAGGGACTCAGCAATCTCGCATCCTCGCGATCAAGACTATTTAAGCTTATAGGTAAGGCAAGGTAAAATATGTGGAGCTGCAGCAAGTGACTAGCAAAAATATGGTGGCTAACTTATTCGCAAAAGAGAGCGAGAAGAGGAGGCAAAGCGCGAGCAAGAAACTAGAGAACAATCTGCGCAAGCATTACTCCAACACCGTGTCCACTTCCCGGACTCCGCCGAGAAGAGGCCATCATGGTAACACACTCATTTGATTCATTTTAGTTAAGTTAAGGTTCAAGTTATCTACAACCGGACGTTAACAAATTCCCATCTGCCCATAACCGCGGGCATGGCTTTCGAAAGTTCAAATCCCTAAGGGGGAGTCCCAACTTAGCCCATGACAAGCTCTCACGGTCAATGAAGGAATATACCTCCTCCCAAGACGTTCCGATCAGACTCGGTATCTCGGTTCTTCAAGACACTTCGATAGGTTAAAACAAGACCAGCAACACCGCCCGAATGTGCCGACAAATCCTGATAGGAGCTGCACATATCTCTTTCTCAGGGCACACTCAGATGAGCCAGACGTCGGGTAGGCCAGCCCAGAGTTGCCCCTGGTAGTCCCGGACATTGCTTGGTGGGACCAACACTTAGAGGAGCACTGGCCCGGGGAGGGACTAAAATAAGATGACCCTCGGGCTCCGGAAACCCAGGGGAAAAAGAGGCTAGGTGGCAAATGGTAAAACCAAGGTTGGGCATTGCTGGAAAAGTTTTAATCAAGACGAACTATCAAGGAATTCCCATTATAACCCAACCGCGTAAGGAACACAAAATCCGGGAACATAACACCGATATGACGGAAACTAGGGCGGCAAGAGTGGAACAAAACACTAGGCGAGAGGCCGAGCCTTCCACCCTTTCACCAAGTATATAGATGCATTAAGATAACAAGATAAGATAATGATATCCCAACAAGTAAATAAAAGTTCAATCAAGGAACGGCCTCCAATCTTCACCTGCAACTAGCAACGCTATAAGAGGGGCTGAGCAAAGCGGTAACATAGCCAATCAATGGTTTGCTATGACATGGTGGGTTAGAGGTTTGACATGGCAATTTGGGAGGCTAGAAATCAAGTGGTAGGCATCGTAGCATTGGCAAAGCAAAAGAGCGAGCAAATCTAGCATAGCAAAGATAGTAATGATTTCGAGGGTATGATCATCTTGCCTGCACAGTTGTCAAAGTTGACTGGATCCTCGAAAGCAAACTCAACGGGCTCCTCGTTAGCAAACTCGTCTCCCGGCTCTACCCAAACAAGACAAACAAGCAACAAGGACACAATCAACCACGTGCAAGGACCAAACAAGATGATGCAAAGATGATATGCGATGCGGGATGCATATGCAAGATTTGACAAAGTATGCATGAACCTGGCCTCAACTTGGGAATCCAAGTGTTCCACTGGAAAGATGAGATGAAATCGCTTGAAAACGATATAAAGAACGCCGGAATCGGAGTTACGGTTTGGAAATGGCAAGCGATTCAAATATGACACCGGTCTACGATTTACAGCAAGTAGCCATCTAAATGCAACGGGATGAACATGCTACAGCACCCAAACATGACAACAAAATACATGGCAGGGATGTGTTCATGATGCTTAACAAAAGTCTAGCACTGAGGTACGGCCAATTCATCCATTAATAGGTTCTAACAAGCATGGCAAAAATGCATATGGCAAACAGATTTCAGACTTAGTGAAGTCAACACTTGTCTGGAATTACAGATCAGATAGCACTCTTCAGAGCAACAAAACTACATGCTACAGGAACTGAACATGGCAAAGTAAAGCATGGCATGGATCTACTCAAAGAGCTTAACAAAATTCCCTTAGTGACCTTGAGCCAAAAGGGATCAGAAAATACAATTGCAAGCATGTGAACATAGCAAAAACATAATCAGTTTTCAGACTTAGTGAAAACTAGCACATGCTGAAACATAACTCAAGTAGGCATGTTTACGAGCTCGATGCACTCACTACAGAGCAAGTCATGACAAGCTGAGCATACACCCATTAAGAATACACAAAATTCAAGCTAGACATGTCAAGAACAATAGCATAGCATGCACGGATCAACTACAACATCCTCGGCAAAATTGCAAACAAGTTGACAATCTGCCCAGATTCACAAAGTAGCAAAAGCAGAGCTCGATTGACTCAAGCTAGGTTGCTCCAAAAATTTAAACAAGGACATGGATGGATAGAGCACTACAATGTTAACAAAACATCCTTACAGATCATCCTCAAAAGAGACACGGATCGCTAGGAAACAACATGAACATATGGCCATATGAGATAAACAACTCAAGGACTTAGTGGAAATGCCAAGTCCCTGAAATCAGAATTACCAAGTGCACCACTTTGCAAGCTTGTGCTAGTGTAGGATCGAAAGTATGTCTATAGGGGGGGTGATTAGACTACTTGACCAAATAAAAACTTAACCTTTTCCCTATTTTAGTTCTTGGCAGATTTTAGCTATTGTAGGACAAGTCAAGCAATCATCACACAATTCAAGCAAGCATGCAAAGAGTATATTGGCAGCGGAAAAAAAAGCATGCAACTTGCAAGAATGTAAATGGAAGGGTTTGGAGAATTCAAACGCAATTGGAGACACGGATGTTTTTCCCGTGGTTCGGATAGGTGGTGCTATCCTACATCCACGTTGATGGAGACTTCAACCCACGAAGGGTAACGGTTGCGCGAGTCCACGGAGGGCTCCACCCACGAAGGGTAACGGTTGCGCGAGTCCACGGAGGGCTCCACCCACGAAGGGTCCACGAAGAAGCAACCACCCATAAAGGGTCCACGAAGTAGCAACCTTGTCTATCCCACCATGGCCATCGCCCACGAAGGACTTGCCTCACTAGCGGTAGATCTTCACGAAGTAGGCGATCTTCTTGCCCTTACAAACTCCTTGGTTCAACTCCACAATCTTGTCGGAGGCTCCCAAGTGACACCTAGCCAATCTAGGAGACACCACTCTCCAAGAAGTAACAAATGGTGTGTAGGTAATGAACTCCTTGCTCTTGTGCTTAAAATGATAGTCTCCCCAACACTCAACTCTCTCTCATAGGATTTGGATCTGGTGGAAAGAAGATTTGAGTCGAAAGCAACTTGGGGAAGGCTAGAGATCAAGATTCATATGGTAGGAATGGAATATCTTGGTCTCAACACATGAGTAGGTGGTTCTCTCTCAGAACATATGAGTTGGAATTGTGTATGTGTTCTGATGGCTCTCTCCACAAATGAAGAGGAGGTGGAGGGGTATATATAGCCTCCACACAAAATCCAACCGTTACCTTAAGTTTTCCAATCTCGGTGGGACCGAATCAAAAAACTCGGTCGAACCAAAAAGGTAAACCTAGTGACCGTTAGAGATTTTCGGTGGGACTGACATGCAACTCGGTAGGATCGATATGGTTAGGGTTTGGGCATAACGTAATCTCGGTGAGACCGATTACTCAAGCTCGGTGAGACCGATTTTGGTAATTAGCTAACCAGAGAGTTGGTCAGGCAAACTTGGTGGGACCAATTTGCTCTTTCGGTGAGACCGAAAAGTTACAAAAAGGAAACACTAAAGTTACATTGCAATCTCGGTGGGATCGATTCGCTCTTTCGGTGAGACCGAAAAGTTACGAAAGGGAAACAGAGAGTTTGCAATCCCATCTCGGTGAGACCAAGATCCCTATCGGTAGAACCGAATTGCTAGGGTTTGGCAGTGGCTTATGACAAGTGAAACTCGGTGGCACCAGATAGAAAGAATCGGTAGGACCGAGTTTGGCTTAGGGTTTAGGTCATATGTGGATATGTGAAAGTAGTTGAGGGTTTTGGAGCATATCACTAAGCACATGAAGCAAGAGGCTCATTAAGCAACACCTCATCCCTCCTTGATAGTATTGGCTTTTCCTAAAGACTCAATGTGATCTTGGATCACTAAAATATAAAATGAAGAGTCTTGAGCTTTTGAGCTTGAGCCAATCCTTTGTCCTTAGCATTTTGAGGGTTCCACTTTCACATCCATGCCATGCCAATCATTGAGCTTTCTTGAAATAATCATCTTGGAATAGCATTAGCTCAATGAGCTATATGTTGTTATGAATTACCAAAACCACCTAGGGATAGTTGCACTTTCAGTCTCCCCCTTCTTGGTAATTGATGACAACATATAGATCAAAGCTTCGACAAATGATAATAAGCATGAAATATATCGTCGCTTTGAGAAGTATGTGACAAGTGAGAGCTCCCCCTAAATTTGTGCATATTTAAAATTTGCTTTGGACTGCAAATGCACAAAGAGTTAGAGTCATGGGTTACTCTTCCATGTCACATACATCTTGGTGGAGCGCTTAAAATGATAAGAATGAAATACATGCACTCATCACCAAGAATAGTGAATGATCACATAAGATAGATAAGATATATCAAGCATGCATAAGTGTAGCTTATGATCAAACACATGATCATCAATGTCTCACGAGCAATGACATAGTATCTCAAGCACTCAAAAGCAAACAAAGTTCGAAAAACCACCAAATAAAGCAAGAGAGGAAAAAGCAACACTCTCTCTCTCTCGAAGCCTATGATCTATACATTTTCTCCCCCTTTGGCAACAAGTTACCAAAAAGTTCCTAGAAAATGCATAGTGCTAAGTCGACACTCAGGCTTGATCTTCAGGTGGTGGTGGAGTCCGGAGCACTCCAAGGACGAAGCCTTCTGTAGACGTGGTTGGAGTTGAGGCTGAAGTGGACGCTGGAGCTAGTGGAACTGAGGCTGTAGCTGGTGCAGACGTGGTGACTCTGGGGTCAGCAACTGGCACTGCAGACGACCTCGGACCTCGTGGCACTCTGGCAAAGGCATCAGTTGTAGTCTTGCCTCTGCTCTCCTGCATGTCATCCTGGAGCTGCTCCACTGCAGTCTGAATCTCTGTCACTTTGACATCCAAGTCATAGAACTTCTGTTCCATGATTCTCTCTAGGTTTGCCTGGTTCTGAGTTAGGGTAGCTAGTCCTTGCTCAATCCGCAGGGTGGATGCAATCAAGTAACCAAGCTGCTCTTGTCTGGTTTTCAGGAAATATTCAGATGCCTCCTCTTGAGTAGGCATCTTGGCAGCTTTCTCCTTCCTCGCCTTCTCCTTCTTGGCTTGTGCTTGGGCAGATGATGGCTCATTCTCAGTCATGACCACTTGATTATCTTCAAAATCTGGACGGATGGGCTGGTGTTCCTTGTCCAATAAGTATATCCCCGTGCCCATCTTAGAGTTGATGAGCTCCTGAATCTGTGGGGTATATCCACAACTCCTCTTCTGGTCTGCTGCTGTCCTCTTTATTGTTTCAATCATAAGGCTCATGACTTTGAATTTCTATGGCACGCCAAAGATATGAAGCAAGTTGATCGCATGGCCCCTGATCATCTTGTGATCTCCAGACTTGGGCAATAGGGTGTGCCTAAGAATCCAGTTGATGGTTGGCAGCCCTGACAGAAGATAGTGTACTGAGCCAAACTTGAACGTATCAAGTGCTTCATTTGGAATCTCCTTGTACATGTTTGACATTGAGTTGTGGTCCATCTTCTTCTTGGCATAAATGTCCAAGTCATCGTCATGCTCTTCTGGGGCATTAATCAGCTGAGCCCATTCAGCAACTGTAGACTATTACCTCGTACCCTCTGACATCCATACAATCCTGCCATCTGGATAGAAATGGGCTATGGAGTAGAACTGCATGATGAGTTCCTCGTTCCACTTTGTGAGCTTCTGCCCAACAAAGTCCTCTACTCCACATGCCTTGAAGCTGTCCTGCATTCCAGGGTAGTACTCTTCGTTGTCCTTGATGTATTGCCAATCAACCCATCTCATATCACAGACAATTGGCTTCTTGTCTAGCAGCACTGTCTCATAAAAGTCTTGCTACTCCTTGGTGTGAAACCTGTAGTCAACTGCAGTCCTTCTCCTTGAAGCATACGGGTCTGCTTCTCTCCACTTCCGGAGCCCTGAATCTCTCCTGAGTTTCATATCCTCAGCCACAGGATGAGCATCGTTGTGGTCTGGGATCTTGGGCTTGAGCTTTCTAAGAACATTCTCTTCTTCTTCTTCTTCTGCAGCTTCAGGCACTGGGGCCTTGTTCTTCTCAGTAGCTGGGATGCTTCTTGTGTTCCTCTTTGGCTTTGGCTTTGGAGCTGGCTTGGCCTTGGAAGCAGCTGCCCCTGTTCTTATGGCATCACCCATCAGCTTGGGTGCCTTAGGTGCTGGTGCAGCTACCTCTTCTTCTTCCTCCTCATCTTCCATGATGGAAGCCTTGCCAAGCACTCTGGCTACAGTTTTCTTCACCCTTTCTTTCCTCTTCTTTCCTTCAGCAGCAACTGGCTCAATGGGAGTGGGCTTCTCAGTAGAAGCTCTGGCCTTTGACATAGGCTGCCTGCCTGCTGGCCTTTTGATCTTCATCCCTGGTTTTATGCCGTGTGCTGGCTCAACTCTCTTGGAAGTTGCTTCCTCTTCTGCCACATAATCCTCATCTTCTGAGTCTGATATTCTCTTCTTTCTCTGTCTTGTGGCAGCTTTAGGCAGATTGCTAGGGGTGCTCCTGCTGCCATCATCTGAGGAACTTGAGGGACTAGTGCCCTCACTCATCTGCACTTGCTGCTCTGACAAGTTCTGGCTATCACTTTGGTCTAACATGATGCAAACTCTGACTGCTGACCCTATGAATAGGTTATAGATGAGATAGAGTGGATAAGCATCACAAAATGCAGAGATTTTTGCAAAAGAATAATTCAAAAACTTAGTTTTAGTTTCCCACTGAAAGCATCTCGGATCTACCGATTTTTAAACTCGGTGATACCGACGCAGTTTTGGAACCTAAACTAGTGAACTCGGTCAGACCGAGTCACAGTTCGGTGGCACCGAGACTGCTAGGGTTTCACAGAGTTCCAAAATCGGTCACACCGATAAGTAATTCTCGGTCAGACCGAGTATCACTTGTGCAATGGCATAAGCCAAATTGGTGGGACCGAGTTTTTCAACTCGGTGGGTCCGAGATGGTTTCGGCGGAAACCTAACCCTAAAATTTTCAAATCAAAACTAATCTACGAACGCATTGAGTGGACAGGAGTGTTTCAATCGTGGCAAGAATCATGATGATCACAATGTGCTAAGAATCAGATTGGGGAATAGCACAAAGATCGAGTCCATACCCTAGTTCGGCGGAGACTCGCTACGGCGGCAACGGCGGGGTAGAATTCCGTTGACGGCGATGGAGACCAGCGACTGGAGGCGGCTGGCGGCGAGGAGACGATCCGGAGACCAAGTTGGCAGAGCAGGCTATCGCGTGGGCAAAGGGGTTCGGAGAAATTTCCAAATTTTTGCCCGTGACTATATATAGCCCGACCCTGTCGGTGTGACCGAGTGGAACGACTCGGTGGCACCGAGATGCAAAACTGTACACAGTTATTGCAACTCGGTGTGACCGAATGGTTCAAATCGGTTGCACCGAGATCGAAAACATAGATCAACTTAATGATCTCGGTAGGACCGAAAGTAAGGTATCGGTCAGACCGAGAATCATAAAGAGGTTTTGGAAGTTTAAGTCTATGACGAATCGGGGACTCCAAGCGCTCCTCACATAGAGTGGTTCGAATCTGACTTGATCAAATTTTGTGATGTAGCATGAATAGGGTTTGAGACGAGAAAATCATAGATAGCTAGAGGAGGTTCTTAGGCATTCTTGTCCATCCACTTGGCAAAAGGAAATAAAAATGAACAATCAAAACAACAAGTGGATGTCCTCGAATGAGTAAAATATGCAACCAGCATGCTCACACAATAAGATGGCAAATGAAATATGTGACAAGGCATGCACAACCAACTCTAGCATCTACCAAGCAATTTGTGATGACAAGGTCATCTATATATGAGTATATTGACTTAGGAGTCAAGTGAGAACACTTGATCATAGGTCATACTCATCGTTTAAGCTCAAGTGGGGTTACCACTTTTACATAAAGCATTGTTGTGTTCACGTTTTTAGAGTTGCTTTAGCTCAAGTCTTAGAGTAAAGCTCCCCCTAGATGTGATATCCCCCCTTAGAGGGATGAACTAACCTCGGGTTTTGTCGACGATGACTTCATGTAGATGTTGAAGATGTGGATGCTCAATGTTGATGTAGATCACTTGGAGCTATCCCTTTGAGTGAATTGCACTTTCAATACCTACATGGGTTAGTCCCGCAAGGAACAAATAAGGATATCCATAGACATAGAGTGATGCACACACAAGATGATGTCCATGAAAACTTTTAGGTTACCTTGTCCCTTGTCTTACCAACAAGAGGGTTTGTGACTCCTTGAACTAGTGCAAGATGTGGAAGTTGATTGCACTTGTTCTTGCCAAAATGATAAGAGTGAAGTATGTTGGCGGAGTCACCCTCAAGAACTCTCTAGTTCTTCTTCTTTTGGATCCACACCATCTTGATGGGAATCCTTGGAGTTGTAGTCATACTTGATGAAGTGTAACTTGAAGTAGTCTTGGGAATCCACTTGACTAAGGTCTTAGGGGCTTCTTCAAATGCATCAATTTCCTCTTGAAGCTTGTCCTTGCCTTTTTGCTTGTAGTCTTGTGGTGGAAGATCATCTTGAGCTTGTGTCCCCTTGAAAGAAGTATCATACTTTTCTTGTTGAGGAACAAACTTTGTCTTGGGGTATTGATCTTCTTCCCACTCAACTCCATTGGCATTGAACTTTCGTTCAAAACCAACACCTTGATTCTTCCGGTGCATTCCTTGCTTGCGCACAATTTCCTCAAATTGCTTACTCCCGGCAAGGCTTTTGTACACTCCTTTCTCTATAATTCCCTTCAATAAGCTATTTTCTTGATCAAGTGTAACTTGGATAAGAGAATCATTAGTGGAATCAAGAGAACTACTAGAAGCAACAATATTGGATTTAGCATGATCATTGTTACTGCTAGAGGAAGAATCTTTCTTGTTCTTGTTACTAGACTTGAATTGAGGCATGTAAGTGGATAAGAGTAAATGCTTGGCAATGTAAGGAGAACTTTTCTTGCGGAGATCATCATTGATTACTTTTAAGAACTCATGCTCTTGCTCAAGATTGAGCTTTTCAAAGCGTAATTTCTCATGAGCTCTTAAAAGTTCTCGATGATCTTCGAAGATAGTTTCATGAGCTAACTTAAGAGTGTTTAGTTCTTTAGTTAGAGCCTCAATCTTCTCCTTATCATTTTCATTCGTTTTATCTTGATTAGCATGATTAATTGACGTTTCATCATAGTATTCATCACTAGAGTTGTCAACAAGCAAATCATCACCTAACAAGTCATCTTCATCACTATTGAAATCAACATACTCGGGGTGTGTTACCTTAGGACCTTTGGTCATGAAGCATCTTCCAATTCCTTCATTTGGTGAGTCAATGATGTCGTAGGAGTTGGTTGACACAAGTGCTAGACCGGCAACACCTTCATCTTGAGTATCTTCGGAGTCAGAGTGATAACTTCTCTCAGAGTGGCTGTCGGAGTCGGAGCCGGATACCCATTCACCAACATGAGCTTGATGTCTTCATTTTGTTTAGCACCTTGATGATTTTTCCTTCCTTTCCGAATCCTTGCTTCTCCGTGAGTATCTTCGTTCATAACGATCATCTCTACTCCTTCTCTCTCTTGGTGGTGATTCTTTGCTTCTTCTTTTTGGAGAATCTTCTCTTCTCTTGTAGGGAGCCGTACACTCATTGGAATAGTGTCCGGGTCTTCCACAACTATAGCAGTTTCGCTCTCGACTAGAAGATCTTTTGTCATTGTAGGACCTTGACTTGAAGCTTCTATCTTTGCTTCTACTCTTGTAGAACTTGTTGAAGTTCTTCACCATTAAGCTCAATTCTTCATTGAAGTTTTGTTTCTCACTTGATGATGTAGGGGCTTCACATGAGGCTTTGTAGGCACCACTTGATTTGTTGTGAAGTTCCTCTTTATCCTTAAGTGACATCTCATGAGCAACAATTCTTCCAATCACCTCCGTTGGCTTGAGATCTTTGTAATTGGGCATCATTTGGATCAATGTGCACACGGTATCATATTTTCCATCCAAGGCTCTTAGAATCTTCTTGATGATGAATCTATCGGTCATCTCTTCACTTCCTAAGCCGGCAATCTCATTTGTGATGAGAGCAAGCCTAGAGTACATTTCAGCGACACCTTCACCATCCTTCATTTTGAACTTGTCAAGTTGACTTTGAAGAACATCCAACTTGGATTCCTTGATGGAGTCGGTACCTTCGTGCATATCAATCAAAGTGTCCCAAATTTCCTTTGCATTCTCAAGACAGCTGATTTTGTTGAATTCTTCGGGGCACAATCCGTTGAAGAGAATATCACAAGCTTGAGCATTGTATTGCAACATCTTCAACTCATCCGCGGTAGCTTCACGGTTTGGTTCTTTCCCACCAAAGAAGTCACCTTGCAAACCAACACACACAATAGCCCAAACGGCGGGGTTATGTCCAATAATATGCATTTTCATTTTATGCTTCCAACTAGCAAAATTAGTACCATCAAAGTAAGGACCTCTATGGTGATAATTTCCCTCGCTAGACGCCATACTCTCCTAGGTTGTGAAACCATGGCTATGACCACCAAAAGCTATGGAGATCAAAGCAAATGGAGAAAAAAGCTCTGATATCACTTGTAGGATCGAAAGTATGTCTAGAGGGGGGTGATTAGACTACTTGACCAAATAAAAACTTAACCTTTTCCCAATTTTAGTTCTTGGCAGATTTTAGCTATTGTAGGACAAGTCAGGCAATCATCACACAATTCAAGCAAGCATGCAAAGAGTATATTGGCAGCGGAAAAAAAGCATGCAACTTGCAAGAATGTAAAGGGAAGGGTTTGGAGAATTCAAACGCAATTGGAGACATGGATGTTTTTCCCGTGGTTCGGATAGGTGGTGCTATCCTACATCCACGTTGATGGAGACTTCAACCCACGAAGGGTAACGGTTGCGCGAGTCCACGGAGGGCTCCACCCACGAAGGGTAACGGTTGCGCGAGTCCATGGAGGGCTCCACCCACAAAGGGTCCATGAAGAAGCAACCACCCACAAAGGGTCCACGAAGTAGCAACCTTGTCTATCCCACCATGGCCATCGCCCACGAAGGACTTGCCTCACTAGCGGTAGATCTTCACGAAGTAGGCGATCTCCTTTCCCTTACAAACTCCTTGGTTCAACTCCACAATCTTGTCGGAGGCTCCCAAGTGACACCTAGCCAATCTAGGAGACACCACTCTCCAAGAAGTAACAAATGGTGTGTAGGTAATGAACTCCTTGCTCTTGTGCTTCAAATGATAGTCTCCCCAACACTCAACTCTCTCTCATAGGATTTGGATCTGGTGGAAAGAAGATTTGAGTGGAAAGCAACTGGGGAAGGCTAGAGATCAAGATTCATATGGTAGGAATGGAATATCTTGGTCTCAACACATGAGTAGGTGGTTCTCTCTCAGAACATATGAGTTGGAATTGTGTATGTGTTCTGATGGCTCTCTCCACGAATGAAGAGGAGGAGGAGGGGTATATATAGCCTCCACACAAAATCCAACCGTTACACACAGTTGTCCAATCTCGGTGGGACCGAATCAAAAAACTCGGTCGGACCGAAAAGGTAAACCTAGTGACTGTTAGAGATTTTCGGTGGGACTGACATGCAACTCGGTAGGACCGATATGGTAAGGGTTTGGGCATAACGTAATCTCAGTGAGACCGATTACACAAACTCGGTGAGACTGATTTTGGTAATTAGCTAACCAGAGAGTTGGTCAGGCAAACTTGGTGGGACCGATTTGCTCTTTCGATGAGACCGAAAAGTTACAAAAAGGAAACACTGAATTTACATTGCAATCTCGGTGGGACCGATTCGCTCTTTCGGTGAGACCGAAAAGTTATGAAAGGGAAACCGAGAGTTTGCAATCCCATCTCGGTGAGACCGAGATCCCTATCGGTAGAACCGAATTGCTAGGGTTTGGCAGTGGCTTATGACAAGTGAAACTCGGTGGCGCCGGATAGAAAGAATCGGTAGGACCGAGTTTGGCTTAGGGTTTAGGTCATATGTGGATATGGGAAAGTAGTTGAGGGTTTTGGAGCATATCACTAAGCACATGAAGCAAGAGGCTCATTAAGCAACACCTCATCCCTCCTTGATAGTATTGGCTTTTCCTAAAGACTCAATGTGATATTGGATCACTAAAATATAAAATGAAGAGTCTTGAGC
Organism: Triticum dicoccoides; assembly: GCF_002162155.2. Classification (NCBI taxonomy): domain Eukaryota; kingdom Viridiplantae; phylum Streptophyta; class Magnoliopsida; order Poales; family Poaceae; genus Triticum; species Triticum dicoccoides. The sequence continues at coordinate 209,156,669 of NC_041380.1, forward strand.
TTTTGAGCTTGAGCCAATCCTTTGTCCTTAGCATTTTGAGGGTTCCACTTTCACATCCATGCCATGCCAATCATTGAGCTTTCCTTAAATAATCATCTTGGAATAGCATTAGCTCAATGAGCTATATGTTGTTATGAATTACCAAAACCACCTAGGGATAGTTGCACTTTCAGCTAGTCACCACACACATCAAGAAAATACATGGGTTGCACCTCTGGAAAGATGACGAAACCCTTAACAAAACATATGTAGAACTCATGGGCATAGCATGCACACAATAATCATGGCAAAAATGACAAAAAGTTAAATGGAGCAACAGATCTGACAAATATCTCAAGTAGCCCTCCTCTAACAACATTTTGGGCATCAAGATGAACTCAAATGAAAATGATGCAATGGAATGAAATGTTGTACTCTCTGAGATGAACATTTTGATATGCTATATGCATGAATCGGAGCTATGGATGCAAAGATACGATGCTATGAACATGAGCACATGGATCTGAAATCTCAAGACTTAGGAAAAATCGAGGTCAGCCCTAGGGTTAGCTCGGATCTGGATATGGCGCACGCCAACCGAGGACCGCCGGAATCGTCGTGGAGGTAGGCCGGCGGTCCGCCGGAGAGGAGAGGAGGCCGGACGGCGGGGCCGCGGACCCGGCCGCGGGGCGGAGAGGCGACGATGGCGCCGCGGTGGTCGGCGAAGGCGGCGGCGCCGGGCGCGCGGGGCGGCCGGAGATGCGGCCGGAGCGGGCGGCGGCGCGGTGGACTGGGCCTCGGGGGCCCGACCTGGGCCTCCCGGGCCGGAGTGGCGGCGGCGGTGATGAAGGCCATGTGGCGGTGCGCGATTGGGCGGCGGTGGCGGTGCGGACGCGTCCGGTCCGGACGGACAATGTCCGGCGTGGCGCGAGGGGTGGATCTAGGGTTTTTCAGGAGGAAGGAGAAGGAGATTTTCGGGGGCTCTTTAAATAGGCATAGAGGGAGCTAGGAGAGTCCAAATGAGGTGCGGTTTTCGGCCGCGCGATCGTGATGGAATGCTCTAGATGATGGAGAGGTTTTTGGTGGATTTGGGATAAATTGGAGGGGTGTTGGGCTGCAACACACACGAGGCCTTTTCGGTCCCTCGGTTAACCGTTGGAGCATCAAACGAAGTCCAAATGATACAAAACTTGACAGGCGGTCTACCGGTAGTAAACCAAGGCTGCTTGGCAAGTCTCGGTCCAATCCGGAAATGTTTAATCCCCACACATGAAAGAAAGGTAGAAATGACCACCAGAGGAGAACGAAGCGCCGGAATGCAAAACGGACAACGGGGAAAATGCTCGAAAGCATGAGACGAACACGTATGCAAATGCAATGCACATGATGACATGATATGAGATGCATGACAACGACTACAACACACGGAGACAAATACCCAAACCCGAGAAAATAAAATAACTTAACGCCGGAAACAGCAAGAGTTGGAGTACAAATTGGGAAAGTTACATCCGGGGTGTTACAAGTACATACTCCAAACTATGATGTATATAGACGTATTTTAGAGTGTAGATTCACTCATTTTTCTCCGTATGTAGTCCATATTGAAACGAATGTAATAATACACACTCTCCCTCGCCCCTTGACCCTCGCCCACGTGGTAGACATGCAGCAATTCATTAGGTCTCATATATCCAGAACGATATATACTGCAGTACCATTATTGCTCGATTTCCCGAAGAGGTAAAGAGCCAATCACAAGGTTAATATTTTGGAGATGCCAAGCGCCAGGTTTATAGGAGAACGAGTAATAGTACTAGTGGTACGTACCAGTGGTACGTACTGTACAAGGAAGAAGGCAACAATATGTATGTTTTGTGTGACAGTCTCTTCTTACAGGACGTGCAAGACCTAGTGGACCTCATTGTTGCAATGGGATTACTCCCTATCATAGATGGCATGATTCAGAGTGGTGGGCATCGGGCATAATTCAGAGCTTCTTAGTCTTAAACCCCATAAAGAAGTCCCATCGAAAGGAATAGCCATCCTCTACACGTGCTCCTATGTAAAATGAGTAAATGAGATAAAAAGAGAAAGAGACAAAATAAAAAAATCACCAGCCTTAGATCCATCCCTATTGTATCAGTGAATGATATTTCTACGTCGTGATTAACATGGCTATATTATTAACCATGCTACAGAGGTAGAAGCAGATTTTTATTTATTCGTGGAGGTAGCAGTGGATGGATATTCAACGAGGAGTCAAATGATGGCTGCTTCCTCGGTTAAACATAGAGAAACGTGTGCCTCGTGATTTCATGGCTTATTAGTCATTATTATTGCCTATACTCTTTGCCCATATATAACCGGATGGTAGTATAGTAGTGGGCTATACTTTTAATAACCATGCTTGAAGAGAAGAGGTGCACGCACCCACACACGTAGTGTACTAGTAGCACTCTTTGCGTCTTTTGTGTCTTCCCCAACCACACACGTGACACGGTGGAGCTCATTTCTGTAAGATGATGCAGCCCACGTGATAATTTGACGCGTCTAGTAGTAGTTACTCACTTATAAATAATGGAGGGTCATGAACCACGCATGAACGGTGCCCCGTCATTTATAAATAAAGTTTTTTTCTTCAGTGGCATGTATGGAATATAAATAGGTTCATATGAAGAGAAAAGGAAACCACTCCACTATATACATAGCCATGATGAGCCTACACGGTTGCTTGCAGGGGTTGCTCTCTTCACACTCTCTCGCACAAAATGACTGTGGCCACATCTCTAACATGCGGGCGGATCACGTCCGCCGAGGAAGGGGTGGATGCTTAGTGTAGATGCGGTCGCCGTCGCCGATGGCGAAAACCCACTGTCGGCACATCCTGATCAGGGGTCCTCGCCATTCCCTCTCATAAAGCCAGTGAGGTTGCCTTCGTCCCTTGCTCACTGCGGCGACGTGGTAGTTGCCGCCTCCCGCTGCCCTCCTCTTGGTTGAGCTACGTCCCGACATTCCTCAGGTACAACTTCCTTTACAGCCGGCTTGCACCACTGCTCCAGCTGCCCACATCACTCCATGTGGATATTTCTCTACTTCTTTGCCCCACACATACCTCTACTGGCTTCTACGTACTCTATTTGTGATGAGTTTATGTCTCATCAATTAGTCCCAGTAATCTTATTCTAATCACTCTTCTTCAATTTCTTTGCCACAGGGATGCTCATCTCTATTTTGGTGAAACTGCACAAAATGATCGATGGTCAAAGGGTTGCAAACTTTATTTCTTCGGAAGCTCCAATGTTGCGAGCAAATTAAAGCCTGGTTAGGGTTTACGGTTGCTGGGCTAGGGACTGCATGGATCATTTTTTCTTTAGTTGTCTCTGTTCCAAAATAAGTGTCAACTTTAGTAGTAGTACAAGTTTGTACTAAAGTTTGCGTAAAGTTGAGACACTTATTTTGGAACAGAGGGAGTACATATTGGCTATGATCTGTCAATCATTGAGATGCAATAACATGCATGTTAGTCTCCTTTGTATTTGATGAAATGTTGCAACAGGCAACCTTGGACGCAATATACATGAAACAGAAGCTGGAAGCTTCATAGCATTGTGCAAATGTATCTCGCTGAGAAATTACAGTACGTATTATACTAGTACTATGTAAAGACCTAGGTGTTGCACAGTGTCCAGAAAATATGGTGCTAGTGTGAGTTGGGCCATGTAATCACTGAGCCTACGTGTTTTCACAGCTTCTGCACTCCTCCGCTGTAAGAATAGAGAAAATTGTAATCTTGTAGTACCTCCTTTCGCCGAAAGCGTATCTTGTATTACCTCCTTTCGCCGAAAGCGTGGGACATCCAGCAGTAAGTTGGATGGACGAAGCAACCGTCACTCTTGAATCCGCTTCTCCCTTCAACGCAGGCGCCAGTGAGAGGTCGCGTCCGCTCTGCCCGGGCATGAATGCGGCACCGATTCTTTGGAGCGGCGCTGACCGTTTCGGGCAGGAAGCGTGCACGGCGATGGAAGGGCTTTGGGTGGGCCAGGCTGGTCAGGAGCGGGCGTGGCAGTTGTCCGCCTGTCCCGACCGGACGCCCGGAAATGAAAGGATGCACCGACTCTCGTGGCTAAATCATACACTACACACTATCTCTCTGTAGGAGTAGGTCGATGTGTCGCTCTCTCTAACACACACATGTTGTTAAACACACAGACACACACACACACGCACACGCACACGCATGTTCATAGAATAGGAATATCCTAAGAGTGCAAAGCCACAGGAAGTGAGATACAAATGGAGTACGTACAAGAAGAGAAGAGGTGACGAATATTCCATCAAACCTGGACTGAGGAGTAGTACTCCGTCCGTCTAGGTGTTAAGTCATCTTACGAAAATCAGATATTCCCAAAATGTTTAGGCATCGTCCATTAACTTCGCATCTCAATCCCCTCCTGGCCTCTTTGATAGCGAGCGTTGTTACTTAGGGAGCATTTGGATCCTTAGAAAGAATAGTTTATAGCCTAGTCAAGCATGGTTAGGCATTTGGAACTGTTAAAATATGTTAGCTTTTGTGGGCCAGCTATCTTGGGTGGGCTAGAAAAACCTTGCTAGCTCGGGAGAGCCAGATCGGCTCGCTTCCGATGGCAAACTTCGCGCACGGAAAAATCGGTGAGCCACTCATGACAACGATTTTCATGAGGCAAGGCTGGTAAGAAAAAGAACTAAACTGTTTGACTAGGCAAGGTTGGCAAAGCGAAAGCTGGCTAGCTGGGCTAGCCATAGTGGGAGTAACTTAGGTACAAGTAACATAGCACATCCCAAGAAAAAACTGCTTATGTGGCATGGAGTTAATGAGGAAAGATATGTTTGTGGTAACATAATATGTTACTGTAACATAACACACCCCGAGGTAAAATGAGTCTATATTTCAATTAATGAAGACTTGCATGTTACCATCCATATGTTACTACCCACTATGAAGGTAGTAACATAGACTAGTAACATATGCATGTTACTAGTCCAAGTTACTCACCACTACGAGCAGCCTAAGCAATGTAACCAAACGCTCCTTACTCTGCCTTGTTATCTCCCCCGGAAACCCAATGCATGGAGCCAACTACGCGTTGATCAGTCAAGAAATCAAAGTCGGCTTGCATGCATGTTAATACGTGGCCCTGCATGGTAGCTAAAACATCATCTCTTTGTTGTTGTGATTAATTGTTGCATTCAGAGACAGAAATCAGGGCTCGATGCGGCCCTCACGGGCAGAGCAGTACGAGTCAAGCAGCGCCTCCTGCTCCGCCCACTCCGCGGCGATCTGCTCCTCCGCCTGCAGGTGCTCCTAGAGGAGATGGTGGTTGTAGGCAGCGTCGGCCTACGCCTCCCGGAACTGCGCCTCATGCTTCTGCCTCACCGTGTCCACGTATTGGGCACGGGCCTCGCCGATGGTCATCGACTACCATGTTCTCCATTAGGATGTCATCGTCCTCCGGCTACCTGTCGGCTTGGTCCGTTGTCCGCCCGTTCCAAAGAGTGTTGGAGCGTGAGAAAGCCATGGTGGGCAGTAGTGGTGCGGACAGGAGAAAGGGAACGAAGGCGGATGACTGTGGCTATGGCCGCCGCAGCTTTTTATATAGAAAATGGTGGGCGGCGGAGGGACGGACATGTGGCGCCGGAGTAGCCGCCTCGGCAACAGCGTATCATTAATGTGGGCGGCAGACAAATGGACGGACGACACTTGTGTCCTTTGAAGGCGAAGCAATCGCCTGCACCGGCAAGCGGGGTGGGTGGCGCTGACCGTTTTGGGTGGAAAGCATTCGCGGGTGAGGGAGGCGGTCTAGGATGGCCAGGGCAGTCAGACTCATGCTTGGCAGCGGGTCAGTCCAGTAGCCGGACATGCTGGCTCACCAGGGAGCTCACCGAGCTGAGCGACGACAATCAGACGATGGGCATACCTTACGACCAGGAGCCGACGCCACTGTCCAAGCCGGTTCATGCCATGTTCACCATAGAGAAGGTGCGGCCGCACTTTGACTCCCTATTGGCGGAAGAGCTACCAGCGCATGAGGACCTGTGCTACAACCTTCGTCTCCTCAACGAGCACTGGTGAACAAGCGAACAACAATGTTGCCGCGGACATGTGGCCCTATGATCCTGGCTTCCTAAATGTGCAGCGGGCGCTGTATTAGACCATCTGTAGGGCCCGCGAGGCCCTCTCTATCATCCTTCGAGTTGCTGCGCTCGCTGTGGCACCGCCATCTCGCGTTTTCAACATGGTCAACGGATATGAGGAATGAGGAGATGCATTTACTTGGAGAGGATGACAGTGGGTACCCACCAGGGCCATAGCCGCACGTACGCAAGTGCATCCTTATTATATACAACTATAATTTTTTTTGCTAACTCCTAGCTTCCCGACATCACCGTCCCACACCATTGTCAACCAATGTAGTCAATAAACGAGAGAATTGCACAAGGAGCGGTCGAGAGCTGGGACCAAGCAACTCGAGCAGTATTTGTGTTTTTAAGGTGTGAGCACTACAGAGGAGAGCAGGGTATTAACTGGGCAGGCTGTGGCCCATCTAGCCCAGGCCAGATATCCGGCCCAGATATTGATTTTTTTAACCTGAAAATGGCTAGCCTAGCTATACTTTTTTTAGGAATACCCAAGCAAGGTCAACTTGTTATTCTCCGCCCCGTTGGGCTGCAAATCTTTCCTAGGAGAGATGCATTAGGGTTAACTAGAAAATGGGCTTTAATAAATAATAAATAGGATGTAATTATAAAAACTAGGTAGTAACTATAAATAAATGCACCAAACACATATTTAGTTTACAAAATATTATTTTTGGATTTTGAAAATTTTAATTTCATTAATTGTTTCGCGCACAATATTTCGTTGGATTTTTACGTAATACAAATTTATATTGAAATTGTAATTAATCTGACTAGAAATTTTGGGATAAAAATATTTCGTATCCCATCAAAATTTGGGAAATTTTATTGAATTCTGTTTTGAGCGGTTGGTTGAAATTATTAATCATTGTCCTAGCTAGAAAATGGGTTGTACTTTTTACAACTATAAATGGGTCGTAGTAAATTCCATTAGAATTCAAAAATGGCCTGTACATTCTTACAAATTGCAAATGGGCTATAAGTTCTCTGCCACACACTTGTGGGCCTACTAAGTTGACTCGTCCCCTAAAAAAAGTAAGTTGACGCGTATGCAAGGCTTTGTCAACTTATAGTCAACACACGTTTCTAGGAGAAAAAACACACGGTTCTAGTAGAAGTGGCCGTTGGATGCCCATCCAACGGCTGCCGTGCTTCTTCTTCAATCTCGGATATTCTAGCTTCAGCCGCCCAAAAAATGATTCCTCCCCCTGACATCTGGGGTGAACCATTTCAGAGGCTGACCTGTGGGCCTACTAAGTTGACCCGTACCAAGGGCTTTGCCAACTTAGTCAATATAAACGATTCTAGCTGCAGTGACCGTACGATGTCCATCCAACGGCCGTCGTGCATCTTCAACCTCTGGTCTTTTTGCTCCAACCGCCCAAACCAGCGTCAGCTGTGCCACCTGCTCCTGCCTCCCATGTCCGACTGTGCTGCCACCGCTGGCCATGCCATCCCTCTATACTCACCCACACCTCATGTTATTCTCCGGCGATGGCAGCCTCACACCGCAGCCGAGCATCCACTGCCACGTCTTCCCCGACTCCGCGTCGTCCCCTTCCTAGGCCTCGCTGTCGTCCACCACACTGGTGCTCTTGGAGCGGTGTGGTCAACGTGGGTCAAGGAATGACTTCCATCCGAAGAGTACTATACGTGGAGAGGCTGCCAGCTGGGTCAACGACAGCAACAAGGAAGTGCCTCCTTATTACGCGCAAAATAATTATTCCTCCACCTGATAGCAGGGACCCCCCGGACGGGCCACCGTATTTTGCAAAAAAACATCCCCCTAACTACTGGGACCCACCAGCTACATTTCGCACAGAAGGAAGTGCCTGACAGTCAGGACCCACCTGGTCGAAGCGTATGTAGCATTGTCATTCTGGTCGCAAATGTGTACGTACATACTGGTTGATCGGTCTGTCTGCAGGCTGCAGCGGTGAACCGTGGTCGTGTAAGGAAGGTCACTGTCGTAGTATAGGTGCGCCCATGTCGTAGTAGAGGCGCGCATGTAACATGTACACGTATGTACAACGGCCAGGGTGCAAGAAAGTAAATACGGCCACGTATGTACATATGGGCGGGGCCTCGAATGCCTACTCATGCATATGTACGGCCAGGGCTCGTGTACATGGCTGGGTCAGAATGGAGAAACGGGGTTCTGTTCATCGGGAGGGGTCTGGCTTACCGCAAAACGCAGGAAACAGACTTCTCTTAGACCTGCTACGATCGAAACGGGGTCCTGTTGATCGGGAGGGGTGTGGCGTACCGCAAAATGGAGGAAACGGACTTGTGTTGGCGCGCTATGGTCGAAACGGGGGTCCTATTCATCAGGAGGGATGTGGCGTAATGCAAAATGGGACTCCACGGGATACTGTTCATCTCCACCGTTGACCTCCTCCAGCCTCCATGGGCTACTATTCATCCACCGTCAACCTCCTCCAGCCTCCACCTGCGACTGTTCATCCACGGGCTCTTGTTCATCCAGCCTCAACCCCTCCACCGGCTACTGTTCAACCAGCCCTCTCCACGGGATCCTGTTCAACCACCCTTCCAGAGGCTACTGTTCATCCAGCCCTCCACCGGCTACTGTTCAACCGGCGCTCCACGGGGTCCTATTCATCAGCCCTCCACGGGATCCTATTCATCCACCCCCAACCGGCTCGATCGGGGTCCTATTCATCCAGCGGCAACGACCTCTACTACCACGGGGTCCTGTTCATCCAACCCCCACAGGGAACTGTTCATCCAACCCCCCTCCCCCAACAGCACTCACTGTTCATCCAGAGGCATCATCAATCGGCTTCAGTTAACAGCAGTAGCAAAGGAATCGCTCGATCGGGTTCAGTTAACAGCCATCGATCGATCGCTTGGGTTTAGTAACGCGTAGCCTGTAGTGCAATTGCTCAGGTTCAGTAAGCGAACGCCTCACTCGGGTTAAGTTAGAGCCCAACGCCTCGCACCCACACACATGTTCGTGTACGAGAGAAACGCGCATCGCTCGGTCCCGACCACCCACCATAACCGGGAACTTCCCGATATTTTCCTCGCCCTTGCTTCTACCACAGTTTTTTCCATCATGCATGGCCCAAAGAATTTCATGCAGCTACGTCTCCGGCCCGCCCAGGACAAAAAGCCCATTTTTTGTCATAGAACTAGGAGCCCACCACATCTATGAAGATACCGGGTTTTGTCACCATTATCGTCATAGAAGTGTCATAAGCATGACATAATTTTTTTCATTCGGCCAAAAATGTCACGAATGTATCTTTTTTTGTAGTGATCCTGAGGTACACCCAATAAGAATTGAACAAGCTTCACAAAGATTTAACACTGATGCACCTAGTCCTTCTAAATAGAAAAAGAAAAAGAAAAATGATAGGACTTTGCATGCTTCTAGTGAACCTGAAGTAGAGAAACCTCCTGATAATGATAATGAATTTTCTATCTCTGTTGCTGAAACTCAACCTGGTAGTGAACACTCACCTTCTGATAATGAAAAAGTTAATGATGAGGTTCATGAAGATAGTCAACCAAATAGTAAAGAACCAGACAATGAGGTTGAGATAGAACCTTTAGTTAATCTTGATAACCCACAACCTTAGAATAAGAGGTATGATAAAAGTGACTTTATGGATAGAAAACACAGTAAAGAAAGAGAACCATGGGTTCAAAAACCTATGCCCTTTCCACCTAAGTCAAGTAAAAAGAAAGATGATGAAGAATTTGAATGCTCTGCTGAAATGCTAAGGCCAGTCTATTTGCGTACTCGCTTGACTGATATCTTGAAAATGCCTCCTTATGCAAAGTATATAAAAGACATCATCACTAATAAGATAAAACTATCGGAAGATGAAATCTCCACTATGCTTGCTAATTATACTTTTAAAGATGGAGTACCTACAAAACTTGGAGATCCAGGAATACCAACTATATGTTGCTCTATCAAAAAGAATTATGTGAAAACTCCTATATGTGATTTAGGAGCTGGTGTTAGTGTTATGCCTTTCTCTTTATATAAAAGACTTTATTTGAATAAACTCACACCTACTGAAATATCTTTGCAAATGGCTGACAAATCAACTGCCATACCAATCGGTATTTGTGAAGATGTGCCCGTTTTTGTTGCTAATGTTACTATTTTGACTAACTTTGTTATACTTGAGATGCCCGAGGATGACAACATGTCGACTATGCTTGGTAGACCCTTCTTGAATAAAAGCAAGGTCACATTTCATATCAATGGTAATGAGCATATGATGCACTTTTCCATGAAACGATTCCAAGTTAATGGTATTAATGTTATTGAAAAATCTCCGACAATCACTATTGGAAGTTTTCAAATACCTCTACCTACTGTGAAAAATAAATATGAAATGCTTATTGTTGGGGACATTCATATCCCCATGGAGGTAACTTAGTGATTTACAAAAGTTGTTCGGTTTCATGCTAATCGAAAGTAGTTGTTAATAAGACCTGATCAAACTTATTAATGGATCATTTTTGAGAGGTATGAAGTTGATGAATTTAGTAAGCACTACCTTCTGTCCCTACCTTTTAATTTATTTTCTATTTTTATTAGTTAAATAAAATAAAATACCATGTTTTATCTATTTTCTGAATTTTCCGTGCAGTAAAAAATGACCCAAAAATAGAAGTTCTCAGAATGCCCTGAAAATTTAATACAATTTTTTTCCTGAATATTTAAGAATTTTTGGTGCAAATAACATCAGAGGGAGGTGCACCAGGTGGGCACAACCCACTGCTACCTGTTGAGCATGCGTTGGTTTTCCCTTGAAGATGAAAGGGCGATGCAGCAAAGTAGCGTAAGTATTTACCTTAGTTTTTGAGAACCAAGGTATCAATCTAGTAGGAGACAACGCACAAGTCACCTAGTACCTGCACAAACAATCAAGAGCCTTGCAACCAACACGATAAAGGGGTTGTCAATCCCTTCACGGCCACTCACAAAAGTGAGATCTGATAAAGATAGTAAAGTAAATATTTTTGGTATTGTTGTTGTATAGATTGGAAAGTAAAGATTACAAATAGTAAACGAGATGTGTTGTAAATAAAAGAGATGCAATATAATAAGAAAGAGACCCGCCATAGGTTTCACTAGTGGCTTCTCTCAAGATAGCATGTATTACGGTGGGTGAACAAATTACTGCCGAGCAATTGATAAAAAAGCGCATACTTATGAAGATATCTAAGGCAATGATCATGAATCACGTCTGTGTCAAGTAGACCGAAACGATTCTGCATCTACTACTATTACTCCACACATCTACCGCTATCCAGCTTGCATCTCGAGTATTAAGTTGATAAGAACAAAGTAATACATTAAGCAAGATGACATGATGAAGAGGGATAAACTCAAGCAATATGATATATACCCCATCTTTTTATCCTCGATGACAACAATACAATACGTTGTTGACGTTCTGGGAACGGGGGTCCCCAGACTTGCCCGCCTGCGGCCCGTGGCATGGCTCCACTAGCGGCCCTGTACGGCCCGTCTTCATCGGCAAACACTCAAGACCCTCATGAGGGGCCAAGCCTCACGAGGAGGACGGCACAAGACCTCGTCGAGGGTGGCCTCACCAGGCTGGCTCGTGAGGGGCGGGGAGATCAAGGCAAGGGACACCTCATGAGGTCCATGTGATGTAATCCATGACGACCAAGGCCAGGCAGGCGTCAGGCGGGCGGCAGCACGCACCGTGTCCTTGTTTCCTCTTTCGTGCTAAAGAGGCAAGCATAGGCGAGGAGTCCCGAGGCATGAAGCAAAGGTTTCCATATCGGTGCAATGAGACCAAGACCAGCAGGACGACAGGACGGAGGTCACCGTGGAGCCTAAGACAGCGTCATCACCAGAGCCTTTGGCAGGCGAAGACTACTTTTGTCAGGATAAGTTGTACTAGTTGTCTCCCTTCGAATTTGGCCATTGTGGGATCCCTTCCCGCTCAATATATGGGAAGAGGACCAGGGCCTCTATAAATAGTACTAGCCACCACCATAACAGGGAAGAGGGGAGAACGGATCCAGATCATCGAGAGATCCAGATCATTCAGATCATCCCCATGCACTCAAGCTCACCAAGCACAAGAACACCTCTCCTCAGGAGGCTGTTCTTCCCTTGTAATTGTTCATCCTCAACCCAAGAGGCAATCCACCACACCACACTGGAGTAGGGTATTACACAACATCGGTGGCCCGAACCAATATAAACTCTTTTGTCTCTTGTTCTTTCGGTTTGTCGAGCTAGGCCGTGAGATCATGATGTGTGCGCACTAGATGGGGGAGAGATCTTCGTGTGCACCCTATTGTTCGAACCTCAAGGGTTTTGCCGGAACCCAAAATCAGATATTTGGCGTGCCAGGTAGGGGTGCGTTGAAGCTTCGCCTTTTGTCAATCCGCACTTCGCCACTCCACCAAGTTCATGGCCGACGCTCGCCGGGCCCGCGCTGAGTGCCGGGCCGCTCCCGCCACCCGCGTCGCTGAGACAGCCCCTGTCGGCGGGCCTCCCCATCGTTCCGCATCACCCGCCGCCAACACCGCTACCGGCCCGGTGGCAAACGAGCAGCAAGCCTCCTCAGTGCACCCCTCCATGCAACGAGATGGCCGCACCGCCACCCCATCACTGACTCTGGCCGGCTCATCGTCTCACGCTCGCCGCGCACCAACGGACGCGCAGGCCGCGCTGCACATGGCACGCGAGCTCCTGCGTTACCGCCCGGTCAACGATCTCTACGAGGACTGGTTGGACCGCACCGCCG
>NC_041380.1:209170016-209209155 GCF_002162155.2 Triticum dicoccoides
TCCTGCACCATCCCTCTCGCTGCCTCGCCCGCCCCCGGCTACGGGCGATGTGGCTCATGGAGCGCCTCTGCCCCCTCCGCATCAAGACGGTGCCCTCGCGCCGAGACGCGCGGCTCATGGAGCGCCTCCGCCCCCTCCACGTCAAGATGTCGTCCTCACTTCAAGATGTGCGGTCCCACGGCATGATCCACCGCGCCATGTGCCCGCGCACGAAGATAGAAGCTGCCAAGAGGTTCCCCGTCTATAAGAAAACGCTCCACCGCTCCCAGCACCGCCACGTCAGGATCGCTTGTTGCGGCAGGGCCATGCGCCACTTGTCGTGGGAGCGCAGGGACACCAAGATCAAGCTCCGCCTCCACGACGGGCCCCGGTGGACACGACAGGCTGCCGCGCCTTCACTGCTGAGCTGCGTAGTGATGCGGAGCATCCCAAGATCATCCCCATGGATGCACCTACACCTCCAACGACACCACTTGGACCAATGACACGAGCCTAAGCCAAGGCTATCGAAGATAAGGTGAACTCACTCCTCTCCAAACTTCCACTTTCTATGCATGAGACATGGCTACTACCTAAGTCCGAGGTGTTGTGCATGATTAGGCACCAAGAGGGCCCTCCCGAAGATGCGCATTAAGATGTACAAGTCCCCAAGTCACAGATGAGGAGAACCAATGGAAGGAGCCAAGAACATCTCCCAGGCCCCGGACATCCGGCCATGACTCCGGACATCCAGCCCTTGGAGCGTCGCCCACTACAACAGCACAGCCGCCAGAAGCTACAGGCCCCGGACATCCGGTCGCGACAGCCCGGACATCCGGCCTCTCCCGAGCCCCCGTACATCCGGCCGCCAGCCCAGAAATCCGGCCCCTCCGAACCCGAGAGCAACAAATGCCACCACTCCAGCTCGGACATCCGGCCTCCCTAGCCTGGACATCCGGCGTCGCCTGAAAGCCCGGACATCAGGCCTCCCCTGTCTGCGCAAAGTGAAGGGCCGAGGCCCGCGTATCCCTTCTCCCCCCTAGGCTATATATACTCCACCTCGCCCAACTTTCTAGGGTTAGCAAAGGTTTAGCTCATGTTTGTGTGAGAGATTTTCTCATCCACTTGGTTACCGTCTCCTCGGAGATTCGAGCCTCCATCGGAGAAGATCCCCCAAGCGGATTCAAGACCCCTCTTTAGGGAAGAACTCAAGAACTCCTCACAGAGAAGACCGATTACCGTGTATCGTTCGTTGTTGACTTTGGATTCTGTATCTTCCCCTTTATACTCGAGGATCTAGCACATGTGTGACTTGTTCTTGTTAGTTTGAGTGTTCCTCTTGTGTTTCCCCTTGTGTTTTTCCTCGTTTTCCTCCTCGTGTTCTTCGTGTTCTTCGCGGGATCTGCTCCTTTCATGAAAGGTCAGCCGATTAGGGTTCTACCCTACATCATCTTGGTATCAGAGCCATGTTGATCACGATTTCGGAGCCTCCCTGTTGTGTTTCTAGCCTCGTTTTGTTGTTTTTCGATCTAATTCGAAAATTCCCCACCAAAAATAACCCCAATTTTTTTCGATTTGTTGGTGTGTTGAGATTTTGTTGGTTTGGATCCATGGATTTTCTATTTTTTGAGTGGATCTAGCTTCCCGTCCTTTTCCCCCAAATTTCCATCCATAGATTCCTCCTAATTTCGCCCGAATTTGACCTCTCCACGCGGTGTTCATCCCCTTCGTCCCCGGATCTAGAGCCCGGACATCCGACCAGTCAAGCCCGGACATCCGGCCTTCGACCCGGACATCTGACCCCTGGCAGCAAGATCTCCATCCACCGCCCCATTTTCCGTCCATTTTTGACCAATTTTTGTTTTCGGTGCCCACCATGTACCATATATACTTCTGCATACCTCCACCACTTCTGCATAACCCAACTATTTTTGGACCGTTTCGCTCTCCGACACATTTGCTACTTCGAGGTTTGAGAATTTGAGTTACGGTACCGTATCTTTTTGTGTTTCGGCTATCTAGGTACGGTTCGACATCGACATCACCGCCGCTCATCTTCGCCACAGACACATCCTACATCATCACCGACGTCCTACATCGTCATCAACAACGACCACCTCGACTACACCTTGGTATTCGTGCCACCATTTCGACACCATACCGGAAGCAAGACCGGTAACCTCATCTTAGTATTGGACATATCACTCTTGCCATTACATTGATAGCCATTATAGTCTTACTCCTTTGCGTTGCTTACCCATCGAGACTAGCCATTGAGTATTGCCGGCAACAAGACTTGTGCACATTAGTGATCATACTTCTCATATCATCCATATATCATTGTTGCATATATTGGTATCATCTCTTGTGTCACAAAGTTGTCATCGCATACTCACTTAATATATCGGTTCATCAAGCATTGCATGAGAAAAGAGCTCAAACTTCAAAGAGCCAAACAAGCTTTTAAGCAAAAAGGATAGATAAGCACAGAGCTTTTAAGAAAGAACCATAGCATCATACAAAATTAAGATTGTATACGCGATCATCTTGGATCATATCATAGCAACACCTTGCATAGAGCATACTTGGGATAGAAGTCGTTGCATTTTTGCTATGTAGGTTGTGCACAAGTTCTTGTATCGGCCTTTTGTGAAATCATGCTAGCGTCTCTCCAGTGTTGTGCAACAAGAGCATTTTTGTGGATTCCACATTTTGGCTCACCCTTGGTTGCACGACCCCACTTATCTTTTTGTGTGTCTGTTTCCGTGTACCTTATATGCTTGGTCTACTTGTTACATTGCATCTTGAGAATCTTTTCCAACATTATTGAAGCTCACTTACAATTGCATCAAATTGTGTGCCACCATCATAACCAAGCTCCACCAAAAGCTTTTACTTGTGTAGGTGTGAGAAACCGACAAGAGCTAGTACCAATTGTGCTATTTCCTTGTCCTACATTGGAGTGATCCTCGATCCACTTTCAACTTCGGTCAAGGTACATTTTGTACTCGTTCTTCTCTTTCTACCACTCACATTTGTCTTGGAATGATGGATAGGCCAAGTACTTCTGCCAACCCACTCTTCATAGAGCAAGACGACGACATGAACTCCTTCGTCGCCAAGAGTCACATCTTTGGTGCACAACGTGCTTTGAATCAAGAGCAACAAGCCATGAGTGAACGCATTGACGACCTTGCCGCCGACTTGCGACTTTCCGAGCAACGTACAAGGGACTACTTCGACCACAAGCTCGATGATCACAAGCAAGAGAATGATGCAAGGATGGACGAGATTCGAGCTTTGTTGCTCAACCACTCTTCTTCCACTTCAAGAAGGAGCCGTTCAAGCCGCCACTCTGACTTCACCCTCTCCGGCTCAAGTACACCGACATCGAACACTCTTCGCCGAGCCGCGCACAACGATCGTCTAGCAAGCCTCAATCCCCTACGCGACACCAACTCTCAAGAGCGCCAACAACGTCAAACTCAAGAGGCCTTTGCGCTAGCACGAGAACGGCAACAACAACGACAACATGAAGAGGAAGAGCGAGCACGTCTACACCAAAATGCTCAAGATGCTGAGGCAAAACGTCAAGAACAACAACTCTGTGACACTCAAGCACTTGAGGCACAACAAGGTCTACACGATTCAAGTCGAGCCATAGCCGACCGAGGCCGACAAGCTCGTGAACATGCCAAAGCACTTCGCAAAGAAGTCCACGAGAGGATTTATCAAGCTCGCGTGCACCAGCAAGTCCCTCCTCGAGCTCGACAGGCTACTCCACAAGAACGTCAAGAACAACAAGTTCCTCAAGATCATGAAGACAATGGAGATCCCCCACGACAAGAGCAACATGAGGATGACAATCCTCCACGCCAAGAGCACCACAAGTTGAACAATCATCAACAACATGAGCGTCATCATCCCCGACCCCAACACAATGAAGAGTAACGCTATGGCAAACTCAAGTTCACCATGCCCAAGTTCAACGGAAGCAATGATCCCAAAGAGCACCTTTCATGGGCATTGAAAGTTGACGACATCTTCCGTTTGCACAATTATGAAGAAGAGAAGAAGATCGCAATGGCATCCCTTGAGTTCCAAGACTATGTCCTCATTTGGTGGGAACAAGTCATCGAGCGCCGTGAGGCAGGAGGTGAACCACCCATCACCACTTGGGCACAAATGAAGGATGTCATGAGAGCACGCTTCGTACCAACTTACTACAACCGTGACCTCTTCAAGAAACTCCAACAACTCAAGCAAGGAACCAAGAGCGTTGAAGAGTACTACAAGGAGATGGAGATTGCAGTGATGCGAGCCAATGTCACGGAAGATGATGAGCAAACAATGGCACGTTTCTTGAATGGACTCAATCATCCCATCAAGAAGATCGCCGACTTCCAACCATACTCAAATCTCATCGAGCTAGTGCACCAAGCTACCAAAGCGGAACGCCAAGTGCAAGATGATTTCAAGTATGCCAAGTTCTCATCCAAGTCCTACGTCTTCTCCAACACCCAAGTGTCAACGACTCCAACACCGACTACAAAGCCTTCTACTACCAACATCGACAAGTCGAGTTCCAAGAAAGCTTCTTCCACTACAAGCCATCCTACTACGAGCAACTTCAAGCCGAGAGCTTCATCATCATCAACCCCAACCGATGAGACCGTCAAGACGAGTTCCTTCAAGTGTTTCACTTGCGGAGGCCGAGGCCACAAGTCCTATGAGTGCACCAACAAGCAAACCATGGTCTTCAACGACGATGGCACTTATGACTCCATGAGTGACGGCGAAATGGAAGCCCTTGAGCAAGTCGCCATGCACCGCCAAGTGAACAATGAAGAAGAACAAGTCTTTTGCGATGAAGATTCAAGTCCCGCCCTTATTGTCTCCAAGGTTTTGACTCTCCAACATCACAAAGAAGAAGACCAACGATGCCACATATTCCAGACCAAGGCCGACATCAATGGACGATCCGTCAAGGTCATCATCGATGGAGGGAGTTGTCATAATCTCGCAAGCGAAGAACTTTGATCCAAGCTCCAATTGCCCAAGACGAAGCATCCACATCCATACAAAGTGCAATGGCTTAGTGACTCCGGCACCATCCAAATCGAGCACCGAGTACAAGTCTCCTTCAAAATCGGCGCCTACGAAGACACCTTGGAGTGCGACGTCGTTCCAATGACCGTTTGTCATCTTCTCCTTGGACGGCCATGGCAATTCGATAGAGGAGTCGTCCACAACGGCCGAACGAACCACAACCTCTTCAAGATGAAGGGCAAGGAGTATGTCCTCCGTCCAATGTCGCCAAGTCAAGTGATCGCCGACAAGCAAGCCACACATCATGGAGATCATAGTGAGAGAGCGAGCCACCAAAATGAGAGTGAGCGCCACAAGCCCAAATCGAACAACTCCACGATGAGCGAAAAGAAGAACCTAGTCCTATTTGCCACCAACAGTGAGATAAGAGGAGTGTGTGAGAACCCATCTAGTGTCCTACACTACGTCCTCATGTGCAAGGACAATGCACCACAAACTAACACTTCTCGCACTCTTCCTCTAGTGTTGTCTTCTCTTTTGCAGGAATTTCAAGATGTTTTCCCCAACGAGCTACCTCTAGGACTACCTCCGCTACGAGGCATTGAGCACCGCATCGACCTCATCCCTGGAGCACCGCTTCCGAACAAAGCTCCTTACCGCGTCAATCCCGAAGAAACCAAAGATATACAAAGGCAAGTAAAGAATCTCATAGACCATGGACATGTGCGTGAAAGTCTGAGCCCTTGTGCTGTCCCGGTCATTCTTGTGCCCAAAAGTGATGGTAGCTTTCGCATGTGCTCCGGTTATAGACCTATGAATTCTATCACCGTTCGATATAGGTATCCCATTCCACGCTTCGATGATATGCTTGATGAGCTTAGTGGTGCCACTATCTTTTCTAAAATTGATCTTAAGAGTGGTTACTATCAAATCCGCATACAATAGGGTGATGAATGGAAAACCGCTTTCAAAACCAAGTTTGGCTTGTATGAGTGGCTAGTCATGCCTATGGATCTTTCGGAAGCACCGGGCACTTTTATGCGCCTTATGAATCATGTATTTCGCCCTTACATTGGTATATTTGTTGTGGTTTACTTTGATGACATTCTTGTGTTTAGCAAATCTATCAAAGAGCATGTCACCCATGTCCGCGCCGTTTTGTAAACTCTTAGAAAAGAGTGCCTCTATGCTAATATGGAGAAATGCCTTTTTGGTGTTGATAAGCTCGTTTTTCTTTGTTTTTGTTGTTTCCTACAAGGGTGTTCATGTTGATGATTCCAAGATCAATGCTATTAAGACTTGGCCACAACCAACCAACTTGCATCAAGTGCGTAGTTTTCTTGGCCTTGCGGGTTTCTATCGTCTCTTTGTGAAGGATTTTAGCACTATTGCTTCGCCTTTGCATGCTTTGAGCAAGAAGAATGCGCCTTTTGTTTGGGGACCATCCTAAGATACCGCATTCAATGAGCTTAAGAATTTGCTTACTCATGCTCCCGTGCTTGCTTTACCCAACTTCGACAAGCCTTTTGAGATTCATTGCGATGCTAGTGGTAATGGCATAGGAGGTGTCTTAACGCAAGAGAAGCACCCCATAGCTTACTTTAGTGAGAAACTTTCTGGAGCGCAACTCAATTACCCCATCTATGACAAAGAGCTATATGCTTTAGTACGCGTTTTGCATGAGTGGGAACATTACCTTCGTCCCCATGAGTTTGTCCTTCATACAGATCATGAGACTCTCAAGTATCTTAAGGGTCAAACCAGGTTGAACAAGCGTCATGCTAAATGGAGCGAATTTATTGAGTCTTTTCCTTATGTCATCAAGTACATCAAGGGTAAAGAAAACATCGTAGCGGATGCTCTTTCCTGCATATGCATGCTTGTTACACAACTTGAGTTAGATATCATTGGCTTCGAGCATATCAAAGACTTGTATGAGCATTATGCAACTTTTGCTACTCCTTATGCCAAGTGTTTATCGCATACATCTTGGGAACGCTATTACATCAAAGATGGATATGTTATGCGAGCGAACAAACTTTGCATCCCCGAGTCTTCTCTTCGTTTATTGCTGTTGCAGGAATCTCATGGAGGAGGCTCAATGGGACATTTCGGACGCGACAAGACATTTGCCACGCTCTCGAAGAACTACTTTTGGCCCAAGAAGTTTCGGGACGTCAATCGTTTCACCAACCGATGCTCTACATGTCGCAAAGCTAAGTCCAAAGCTCAATCTCATGGCCTCTATATGCCTCTACCAATTCCATACCAACCATGGGAAGACATTAGCATGGACTTTGTACTTGGTTTGCCTAGGACTCGAAATGGGAAAGATTCAATATTTGTCATTGTGGACCATTTCTCAAAAATAGCACATTTTATTCCTTGCAACAAGATAGACGATGCTTCACATGTTTCTAATCTCTTTTGTAGGGAAATATTGCGTCTACATGGAGTGCCAAAGAGTATCGTCTCGGACTGCATCGTCAAGTTCCTTAGCTACTTTTGGAAGACCATATGCGCCAAGCTCGGAATCAAGCTACTCTTCTCCACGACTTACCATCCTCAAACCGATGGCCAAACAGAAGTTACCAACCGCACACTCTCCACTCTACTTCGAGTACTCGTCTAGAAGAATATCAAAGGGTGGGAGGAGTGCCTACCTATCATCAAGTTCGCCTACAACCGTGCAAGACACTCAACAACCGGCAAGTCACCCTTCGAGGTCGCCTACGGATTCAACCCATTGTCACCATTGGACATTCTTCCTTTACCACTCCAAGAGCGCATCAATTTGGACGCAAGTGCATGAGCGACCCATCTCAAGAAGATGCATGAAGATACAAGAAACACCATCGAGCCCCAATTACAATGCCTTGCGACCAAGCTCAACGTCAACAAGCAACCTATGATATTCAACATTGGAGACCTCGTGTGGCTACACCTTTGCAAGGACCGCTTTCCCCAAGAATGCAAGTCCAAACTTCGACCATGCGCGGATGGACCCTTTAAGGTTCTTGCACGCTACAACAACAACGCATACAAGATCGACATCCCTCGCGACAAGTACTCCGTGAGCGACATCTTCAACATCAAAGATCTCTCGCCCTACCATGGTGATGAGGATTTCAATCCGAGGATGGATCGTCCCCAAGGGAGGGGTGATGATGCGGAGCATCCCAAGATCATCCCCATGGGCGCACCTACACCTCCAACGACACCACTTGGACCAATGACACGAGCCCGAGCCAAGGCTATCAAAGATAAGGTGAACTCACTCCTCTCCGAACTTCCACTTTCTATGCATGAGACATGGCTACTACCTAAGTCCGAGGTGTTGTGCATGATTAGGCACCAAGAGGGCCCTCCCGAAGATGCACATGAAGATGTCCAAGTCCCCAAGTCCACGGATGAGGAGAACCAACAGAAGGAGCCAAGAAAATCTCCTAGGCCCCGGACATCCGGCCATGACCCCGAACATCCGGCCCCTAGAGTGTCGCCCACTACAGCAACACAGCCGCCAGAAGCTACAGGCCCCGGACATCCGTCCTCTCCGGAGCCCCCGGACATCCAGCCGCCAGCCTAGTAATCCTGCCCCTCCGAACCCGAGAGTAACAAATGCCACCACTCCAGCCCGGACATCCGACCTTCCCAGCCCGGACATCCGGCGTCGCCTGAAAGCTCGGACATCCGGCCCAACCAGCCTGGACATCCCGTCTCCCTTGTCTGCGCACAGTGAAGGGCCGAGGCCCGTGTATCCCTTCTCCCCACTATATATACTCTACCTCGCCCAACTTTCTAGGGTTAGCAAAGGTTTAGCTCATGTTTGTGTGAGAGCTTTGCTCATCCACTTGGTTACCTTCTCCTCAGAGATTTGAGCCTCCACCGGAGAAGATCCCCCAAGCGGATTCAAGACCCCTCTTTAGGGAAGAACTCAAGACCTCCTCACGGAGAAGACCGGTTACCGTGTATCGTCCGTTGTTGACTTTGGATCATGTATCTTCCCCTTTGTACTCGAGGATCTAGCACATGTGTGACTTGTTCTTGTTAGTTTGAGTGTTCCTCTTGTGTTTTTCCTCGTTTCCCTCCTCGTGTTCTTTGTGTTCTTCGCGGGATCCGCTCCTTTTGTGAAAGATCGGCCGATTAGGGTTCTACCCTACATCACGTAGAATCGTCTGCCCGGGCAAGATCAAGTCGGATCTGCCTCCTCGCTAAGACGGCACCCCGACCTTGCAGAGTTCTTGCAGCTCTACGAGCTGAGCATTGAGGCGGCCAACGACGACAAAAGGTCATGGCGAACTGGTCCCCATGGCTCTCAAAGACGGCACCTGCTCATGGCTCCTGAACCTACCCCCGGGCTCGATCTCCTCCTCGTATGAGATGCGCGACAGCTTCGTCGCCAACTTCCACGGCACTCGTGACCACCCCCCCGCCGCGGGTGACCTGCGCCGCATCAAGCAATAGCCGGGACCAGGAGAGACCCTGCAGAAGTACATCTAGCGCTTCAACAACATGCGTCTCAAGATCCCCAAGGTGATGGCCGAGGCCATCATCTCAGCATTTTCCATTGGCGTCCGCGACATCAAGATGAAGGAGGAGCTCGCTATCCATGAGGATCTGTGCACGACTTTGGAGTTGTTCAACATAGCAACCAAGTGTGCAAGAGTTGAGGAGGGGTGTCTCTCCCTCCTCGAGCTCCCTGCTGCGGATCCATAGGAGAAGAAGGCCAAGGTCAAGGACGTGAAGTGCAAAGGGGTGACCGTACTCATGGCAGAGCCAGGCACCAAGCACGACCGAGACCTTCCTGAGTCGTCCAAGGGCAGCCGTATGTTCTGCGCCTTCCACAACGTGTGCAGCCACAACACCAATGATTGTTAAGAGCTCAGGGCCATCCGATATGTCGATCAAGCGCAACGATCCGGGCTACGGCCGAGGAGGTGGCTGAGGTGGAGGACGTTGGGATGACCGCGGGCCTCGCTAGGAGTGGCGCGACCAGCCTCGAGAGGACCGCTGGCAGGACCAGCCTCGTGAGGGCGCCTAAAGGGACTAGCCTCACAGGCATCGTCCTTAGGGTAATCCTGGTCTCCCTCCACTGCCGCCACCACCAAGGAGGAATGACGACCACCAGCAGGACGAAGGAGCTGGGGGATTCCAGGAGCCGCGCGCCATCGCCTGCATCTTGGGTGGTGCTCAGGCCCCAGCTTCCCAGCGCATCTTCAAACAGTTCTCTTGCGGGGTGAATGTAACCCTTCCCAAGCTCGAGGCCACGCGCCCACTCAGGTGGTCAAAGTACGCCATCACCTTTAGCTCAGCGGACCAGCTCAAATGCGCGGCAACCGTCAGCGTTCTGCCGATGCTCTGTTCACCCGTCATCAGCAATGTCCAACTCACCAAGACCCTCATCGACGGTGGCACAGGGCTCAGTGTCATGTCCGTCGAGACGTTCGACAACCTTCAAGTGCCATACGATCAGCTCCAGCCCACCAAGCCTTTCTCAGAAGTGACTAAGGGCTCCACCACCCCGATAGGGCAAGTTCGTCTCCCTGTTACATTCGTTAGCGCGACAACTACCACACCAAGCTCATCGACTTCGACGTCACCCACATCCGCCTGCCGTACAATGCCATCCTCTGGTACCCAGTGCTAGCCAAATTCATGGCAGTCACCCACCATGGCTACAATGTCCTGAAGATGCCGGGAAGCGGCGGAATCATCACAGTCCCCTGCAAAGAAAGAGACGTGGTAT
This sequence comes from Triticum dicoccoides, assembly GCF_002162155.2. NCBI lineage: Eukaryota > Viridiplantae > Streptophyta > Magnoliopsida > Poales > Poaceae > Triticum > Triticum dicoccoides. Next base: position 209,180,791 of record NC_041380.1, read on the forward strand.
GCTCCCGTGAGCGCGCCTTCCAAGCTGCAGCAGTCAGAGACCCTGGTAGCGCGTATGTGCAGTACCCTCCTGAGGCCAGCCACAAGAAGAAGAAGCAGCTGCCCCACGCTGGGCCTCAAGGGAGCGGCGCCTCCAACGGTGCCACCTCAAGATCGGCAGCCGCGCCTGGGGCGCCTCCCTCCCTCGCATAGGGAGGCGCACCCCGCACTCTCCTCGGACAGGGCTTGGGGGCTCTCTTCTGGAGGGCGTCGGACCTGGACAACATCACGAGGGAGGCGCTTGGGCACCACGTGGAGGCGTGCTTCACGGCACGTTTCCCTCAGGAGGGCACCGGGCGAGGAGCGCCCGACGCTCAGGAGTTCATCGTCAAGACCACTCAGGCGCTTCAGGAAGCAAGGGCAATACGTGGCAACCGCTGCCCACCTGGTGTAGCTCCCCACCCAGGCGAGGGTGGTGAGCTGCGCATCTGCATCGACATCACAGGGCTCAACAAGGCCGCATCTCAGGAGCGCTCCTGACCTTTGCGTGCTAGACGGTGTGAGGGTCCACCTCACAACTATGTTCGCATGCCGTTCGGCCTACCGAGCATGGCAGCCGCCTTTCGGCACAACCTACGGAGCATCCTGGCAGGTCAGGAGGCCAGGCGTCACGCAGTCCTGGCGGAGATGGAGACGGTCCTCAGGAGGCCACCTGAGCCTCCAGAGCCTCCCGAGGCTCTAGGTCTCGACGGCTCATGAGGAGCGACTTCTTCGCCACGCATCTTCAACTACCCCAACACTCCTTCGACAACCAAACCAGGTGACATTTTCCAAGTTCATTTAGCTGGGCGCGCCCCCTGGGCTGCATCATTCCCAGGCCACGTGGGTATGTCCCTGCAGCATGTATCCAGTTGCATCTTTAGTTCACCCTGCTGGGGGCGCCCCTCAGGCTGCATCGTCCCCAAGCCACTCGGGTCCAACCCAGTGGCGTGTATCGTTCTTGCATTTACCTAAGCTAGTTTGCTTTCCATGCATAAGCTACCTATCGTCACTGCCTGCTTGATTATCGCCCGCCACGGGAACCTCTCATGCCGGCACGACCCTTGTGCTCGGGTCCGTCCCTGCAACGCTGACAAATCTGAGTGGTCAAGCTCTGGCTCGCGGCACACCCGCGCACGTCACCTCACCAGACTCTCAGTTCCTTCACCTCCTGGCGAAGCAACCAGTGGCGGACAGTCAATCACCATGGCAATTTGTGCCCCTCCTCGTGCTAACTTGCAGGAACCTCCTGAGGACTACATCAGGCGGTACCACGGGCTCCCTCTTCTCCCATGCAATTCGCTTGCGCGTTAAAAGGGGGGCTCCTGAGCATCACGACTCAGGAGCTCTTACTGGATCTCCAGACCTCATCCCCTAGCCTTGACCACGGCATCGCGACCTGGCATACCAGCATCGGCTGAGCTCGCTCGACTGTCGGGACCTGAGGACGCAGAGCACACAGAAGAGCATGGAGAAGAGGGGGAGGCTCGCATGGGCCTAACCTAGCTACCCAACAGTGGTCGACGCCCAAGTCTGGCGCAACACAAGGAACCTTCTCCGGAATGGCAAGAAAATCTCACGTCTGGATCGACCAAGCGCTACAGCATAGGACCCTTGCCTGCGGCAGCCTTGTTACGGCAACATCGCCACCCTTTCCTGCCTCTCGGTAGTTGCTTGAGTGCTAAAGGGGACCTCTTGAGCATCGCACCTTAGGAGCTCTGACTGGACCTCGGGCCGCTCACCTCCTGGCCTTGACCACGGCATCAAGACCTAGCATATCAGCGACCGCTGCAGCCTGCCTAGGGACCGGGACCTGTCGTCATAGAGCACCAAGCTGTCGTGGGGTTGGAAAGGGGAGACCGAGACAAAACAAGACATGCGGTCGCAATTTTTCATAATAGGGATAATATGAACAGAAGACATTACAGACCCTTTACATGCCCCCACGGGGTCCATTTCGATTCCTTGCAGTGAACAAAAAGAAGGGAGTTCCTAGGAGCTCTATCTACATGCGCCAGGGCGGCGGACGCCATCATCAATAGTGGGCCACTGGAGGCCGGCGCCAACCCCATCCAGATCAACGACGGCGGTGCCCGGACGCTACAGCCTTGCTCCGGACCCGGCGAGAGCTTGGGGGCACGTAGCTGTTGTCGCTTGTCTCCGGAGTCTCGACGAGCTCGAGAGAGTCGCTGGACCACAAGGAGTCACCACTATCGCTAGAGGAGTTGCTAGCGAGGCCAGCGGCAGGCTCGGCGTCGGCCGTTGCGCCGTCCTGGCGACTCCCTTCAGGGCAGAACTCCAAGCGGCGGCCTTCCTCGTCGAAGACCTTGAAGAACATCGTGGAGACACCGTCGTACTCAAAGTGGATGGCAAGAGCGCCTTCCGCACGGCAGACTCGAGCGACCTCGCCCCAGCCACGAGTCATGAAGATCCTCCCGAAGGAGACGGCTTCAACCTCCATTCCAGTCGTCGGGGCGTCACAGTCGGTGTGCTGCAGCCAAAGCTTGAGGGGGGCCCTCGGTGGCATCTCGACGGAGAAAAACTATGGGAAACGGATCCAAGAGCGCGGAGGCATCATCGCCCACATCACGAGTTCGTGCGAGGAGTCCGCGGAGTGGACTCCTGGGGCGACGGCATGTCACCATGCCGCGGCGACCACGGCCCTGGCGCGGTCGGCGGTGCTCGCCGCCCCTCCCTCCGGAGCCCTCAGCTTGGGCATACAAAGGCAGCGGGTACCTGGGAGGTGGCCACTCGTACCATGGCTGCGACACTTCCGGCCTCAGGACTATGTCGTGACGATGGGACAACCTCTTCTTCGGCGGAAGTGGCTCGTGCTCGTCAAGGGGAGTCTTTTCCTTCTGCGTGGCAGAGAACCTCCGTATCGGCTCCATGATCGATGCAGCAAGCAATGAAGCAAGGAAGAAGAAGGAGCGGCAGAAGCGAAGGAGGAGATGGGTGACAGGGGCTCCGCCCCCCCTCTTCCCATTTATAGCCAAGGGGAGGCCAACCGCCGGCCTCCACGATCTAAGGTAATAATGATCTTTTTCTGCAGGCAGCAAGGACACGTCAAGTCGGGTAGTTGCCGAGGCAGCGTGGGGAAGCGGAGACGCCCACGTCCAATCAGTCACTATGCGCCAATCATGGCCGCAGGCTGTTGAGGCCCGCGGTGCTCCGCACTTGCCCTTTGGCTTCGCCTCGAAGCCAAGTCCGAGCGCGCCTTGGGCCCGGGGGCTACTGTCTGCGTTTTGGAAACGGGGGTCCCCAGACTTGCCTGCCTGCGGCCCGCGGCGTGGCTCCACCAGTGGCCCTGTAGGACCCATTTTCACTGGCAAACACTCAAGACCCTCACGAGGGGCCAAGCCTCGTGAGGCGGACGACACAAGACCTCCTCAGGGGCGGCCTCACCAGGCCGGCTCGCGGGGGGCGGAGAGATCAATGTGAGGGACAACTCGCGAGGTCCCTTTGATGTAAGCCATGACGACCAAGGCCAGGCGAGTGCCAGCGCGCACAGTGTCCTCGTTTCCTCTTTCGTGATAAAGGGGCAAGCGCAGGCGAGGAGTCTCGAGGCATCAGGCAAAGGTTTCCATATCGGTGCAACGAGACCAAGACCAGCAGGACCACAGGACGTAGGTCACCATGGATCCCAAGACAGCGTCACCACCAGAGCCGTTGGCAGGCGAAGACTACTTTTGTTAGGATAACTTGTACTAGTTGTCTCCCTTCGAATTTGGCCGTTGTTGGATCCCTTCCCGCTCAATAATTGGGAAGAGGACCAGGGCCTCTATAAATAGGACTAGCCACTACCATAACAGGGGAGAGGGGAGAACGGATCCAGATCATCGAGAGATCTAGATCATTCAGATCATCCCCATCCAGTCAAGCTCACCAAGCACAAGAACACATCTCCTTAGGAGGATGTTCTTCCCTTGTAACTGTTCATCCTCAACCCAAGAGGCAATCCACCATACCTCGCTAGAGTAGGGTATTACACCACATCGGGCCCGAACCAGTATAAACTCTTGTGTCTCTTGTTCTTTGGGTTCAATGAGCTAGGCCGTGAGATCATGATGTGTGTGCGCTACTGGGGGGAGAGATCTTCGTGCGCACCCCAGTGTTCGAACCTCAAGGGTTTTGCCGGAACCCAAAATCCGACATACGTGCCTTGTTGCCCTACTGTCACTGGGAAAGGACACCGCAAGATTGAACCCAAAGCTAAGCACTTCTCCATTCCAAGAAAGATCAATCTAGTAGGCCAAACTAAACCGTTAATTCGAAGAGACTTGAAAAGATATCAAATCATGCATATAAGAATTCAGAGAAGAACCAAATAATATTCATAGATAATCAAGTTCATAAATCCACAATTCATCAAATCTTGGCAAACACACCGCAAAAGAGTATTACATTGAATAGATCTCCAAGAACATCGATGAGAACTTTGTATTGAATATCAAAGAGAGAGAAAAAGCCATCTAGATAATAACTATGGACCCGAAGGTCTATGGTAAACTACTCATGCTTCATCAGAGAGGCTATGGTGTTGATGTAGTTCGTGATGGATTCCCCCTCCAGTAGATCGCCGTAAAAGGCCCCAAGATGGGATCTCATTGGTACAGAAGGTTGCGGCAGTGGAAAAGTGGTTTCGTGGCACCCTCTGATGTTTCTAGGGTATAAGAGTATATATAGGCGGAAGAAGTACGTCGGTGGAGCTATGTGGGGCCCACAAGGGAGGGGGCGCCCCCTCCTGCCTCGTGGATGCTTCATGGAGTTCCAGACTTCAACTCCAAGTCTTCTGGTTTGCTTTTGGTCCAAGAAAGATCATCACGAAGGTTTCATTCCATTTGGTATTCCTCTTCTATGAAACTCTAAAATAGGCAAAAAACAGAAAACTGGCACTGGGCCTCTGTTTAATAGGTTAGTCCCAAAAATAATATAAAAGAACATATTAAAGCCCATTAAACATCCAAAACAGGTAATATAATAGCATGGAACCATCAAAACCTATTGATACGTTGGAGACGTATCAAGCATCCCCAAGCTTAATTCCTGCTCGTCTTTGAGTAGGTAAATGATAAAAACAGAATTTTTGATGTGGTATGCTACCTAACATATTTATCAATGTAATTTTCTTTATTGTGGCATGAATATTCAGATATGAAAGATTCAAGACAAATGTTTAATATTGACATAAAAATAATAATACTTCAAGCATACTAACAAAGTAATTATGTCTTCTCAAAATAACATGGCCAAAGAAAGTTCATCCCTACAAAATCATATAGTTTGGTTATGCTTCATCTTCATCACACGAAATATTCAAATCATGCACTACACCGATGACAAGCCAAACAATTGTTTCATACTTTAGTATTCTCAAACTTTTTCAACTTTCAGACAATACATAAGCGTGAGCCATGGACATAGCACTATAGGTGGAATAGAGTGGTGGTTGTGGAGAATAGAAAAATGGGGGAGATGGTCTCACATCAACTAGGGGTATCAATGGCTATGGAGATGCCCATCAATAGATATCAATGTGAGTGAGTAGGGATTGTCATGCAACGGATGCACTAGAGCTATAAAATGTATGAAAGATCAACAAAAGAAACTAAGTGGGTGTGCATCCAACTTGCTTTCTCACGAAGACCTAGGGCATTTGAGGAAGCCAATCATTGGAATATACAAGCCAGGTTCTATAAGGAAAGTTTCCCACTAGTATATGAAAGTGACAAAATAAGAGACTCTCTATCATGAAGATCATGGTGCTACTTTGAAGCACAAGTGTGGAAAAAGGATAGTAGCATTGTCCTTTCTCTCTTTTTCTCTTTTTTGGCTTCTTTGGCCCTTTTTTTGTTTCCTCACATGGGACAATGCTCTAATAATGATGATCATCACACTTCTATTTATTTACGACTCAAAGATTACAACTCAATACTTAGAATAAAAATATTACTCTATGTGCGTGCCTCCGGTGGTGTACTGGGATGTGCAATGAATCGAGAGTGACATGTATGAAAAAATTATGAATGGTGGCTTTGCCACAAACACGATGTCAACTACATGATCATGCAAGGCAATATGACAATGATGGAGCGTGTCATAATAAACGGAACGGTGGAAGGTTGCATGGCAATATATCTCGAAATGACTATGGAAATGCCATAATAGGCAGGTATGGTGGCTGTTTTGAGGAAGGTAAATGGTGGGTTTATGGTACCGGCGAAAGTTGTGCGGTACTAGAGAGGCTAGCAATGGTGGAAGGGTGAGAGTGCGTATAATCCATGGACTCAACATTAGTCATAAAGAACTCACATACTTATTGCAAAAATCTACAAGTCATTAGAAACCAAACACTACGCGCATGCTCCTAGGGGGATAGATTGGTAGGAAAAGACCATCGCTCGTCCTCGACCGCCACTCATAAGGTAGACAATCAAAGAAATACCTCATGCTTCAAATTTGTTACACAACGGTTACCATACGTGCATCCTACGAGACTTGCAAACCTCAACACAAGTATTTATCAAATTCACAACTACTTTACTAGCATGACTCTAATATCACCATCCTCATGTCTCAAAACAATCATCAAGCATCAAACTTCTCATAGTATTCAACACACTTTATATGAAAGTTCTTATTATACCCATCTTGGATGCCCATCATATTAGGACTAGTTTTATAGCCAAAGCAAAATACCATGTTGTTCTAAAAGACTCTCAAAATAATATATGTGCAGCATAAGAGATCAATAATTTCTATAAAATAAAACCACCACCGTGCTCTAAATTGATATAAGTGAAGCACTAGAGAAAAATTGTATAGCTCAAAAGATATAAGTGAAGCACATAGAGTATTCTAATAAATTCTGATTCATGCGTGTCTCTCCCAAAAGGTGTGTACATCAAGGATGATTTTGGTAAACTAAAAAGCAAGGACTCAAATCATACAAGACGCTTCAAGCAAAACACATATCATGTGGTGAATAAAAATATAGCCTCAACTAAAGTTACCGATAGACAAAGATGAAAGAGGGGATTCCTTTCGGGGCATCCCCAAGCTTAGGCTTTTGGTTGTCCTTGAATTTTACCGTGGGGTTCCACCCAAAAACTTGAAAACTTCACAACACAAAACTTAACAAAAAATCTCATGAGCTCCCTTAGTATAAGAAAATAAACCACTACTTTAAGGTACTGTAATGAACTCATTCTTTATTTATATTGGTGTTAAACCTACTATATTCCAACTTCTCTATGGTTCATACCGCCCGATACTAGCCATAGATGCTACAAAATAAGCAAACAACACACAAAAAACAGAATCTGTCAAAAACAGAACAGTGTGTAGCAATCTGGAGGTTTTGAATACTTTTGTAACTCCAAAAATTCTGAAAAGTTAGGACGACTAGGACAATTTGTATATAGATCTACTGCAGTTGGAATTGGTATTTACCGCTCTCTGGTATAGAATGAAAATTATTTTCATGAGCGCATACTTTCTGTTTTTATCAGCAAGATCAAACAACAATCACCCAAGAAGATCCTAAAGGCTTTACTTGGCACAAACACTAATTAAAATATAAAAACACAATCATAACAAAGGCTAGATGAATTATTTATTATTAAACAGGAACAAAAAGCAAAGAACAAAAATAAAATTGGGTTGCCTCCCAACAAGCGCTATCGTTTAACGCCCCTAGCTAGGCATAAAAGCAAGAATAGATCTAGGTATTGTCATCTTTGGTATGCAATCCATAAGTGGCTCTCATAATAGATTCATAAGGTAATTTAATTTTCTTTCTAGGAAAGTGTTCCATGCCTTTCCTTAATGGAAATTGGAATCTAATATTTCCTTCTTTCATGTCAATAATTGCACCAATCGTTCTAAGGAAAGGTCTAGCAAGAATAATAAGACATGTAGGATTGCAATCTATGTCAAGAACAATGAAATCTATGGGCACATAATTCCTATTTGCAACAATAAGAACATCATTAATCCTTCCCATAGGTTTCTTAATGATGGAATCCGCAAGATGCAAATTTAAAGAACAATCATCAAATTCACGGAAACATAGCACATCACACAAAGTTTTTGGAATCGTGGAAACACTAGCACCCAAATCACATAAAGCATAGCATTCATAATCTTTAATCTTAATTTTAATAGTAGGTTCCCACTCATCATAAAGTTTTCTAGGGATAGAAACTTCTAGTTCAAGATTTTCTTCATGGGATTGCATAAAAGCATCAACGGTATGTTTAGTAAAAGCTTTATTTTGATCATAAGCATGAGGAGAATTTAAAACGGATTGTAACAAGGAAATACAATCTATCAAAGAGCAATTATCATAATTAAATTCCTTGAAATCCAAAATAGTGGGTTCATTATTAATTTTTGCATCAAGATCTAAAAACTCTGAATCATTGGGATGCCTTTTAACTTAAGTTGACTCATCTCCAGTCCCATATTTATCAAGATTCATATTGGAAAACAAAGATTTAACAGGAGACACATAAATCACTTTTAGATCTTCATCATTATTATCATGAAAACTAGAAGAACACACTTTCACAAAGCAATCTTTTTAGCACGCATCCTAGCGGTTCTTTCTTTGCACTCATCAATGGAAATTATCATGGCTTTGAGAGACTCGTTGATATCATGCTTAGGTGGAATATATCTATGTTTTAATCAACATCAAGAGAAATTCTATCCACGTTCCTAGCCAATTCATCAATCTTAAGCACTTTTTCTTCAACCAAAGCATTGAAATTCTTTTGCGAACTCATAAATTCTTTAATACTAATCTCAAAATCAGAGGGCATCTTATTAAAATTTCCGTAAGAGTTGTTGTAGGAATTACCATAATTATTAGAGGAATTACTAGGAAACGACCTAGAATTAAAGTTAAATCTATACGCGTTGTTACCAAAATTGTTCCTACCAACAAAATTCACATCCATAGATTCATTATTATTCTCAATCGAAGTGGACAAAGGCATATCATTAGGATCAGAAGAAACACTTATATTAGCAAACAATTTCATAAGTTCATCCATCTTCCAACTCAAAACATTAATCTCTTCAATCACATGAACTTTTTTACTAGTGGATCTTTTGGTGTGCCATTGAGAATAATTAACCATAATATTGTCTAGGAGTTTAGTAGCTTCTCCTAAAGTTATTTCCATAAAAGTGCCTCCCGCGGTCGAATCTAAAAGATTTCTAGAAGCAAAGTTCAATCCGGCATAAAATTTTTGTATAATCATCCACAAATTCAAACCATGTGTAGGGCAATTACGTATCATAAATTTGATCCTCTCCCAAGCTTGTGCAACATGCTCATTATCAAGTTGCTTAAAATTCATAATATCATTCCTAAGAGAGATGATTTTAGCGGGAGGAAAATACTTAGAGATAAAAGCATCTTTGCAATTATTCCATGAACCAATAGTATTTTTAGGCAAAGAAGAGAACCAAGTTTTAGCAAGATCTCTAAGCGAAAACCGAAATAGCTTCAATTTAACAATATCATTATCTACATCTTTATTCATTTGCATATCACACAAATCAACACAGTTGTTCAGATGGGTAGTGGCATCTTCACTAGGAAGGTCAGAAAATTGATCTTTCATGACAAGATTTAACAAAGCGGTATTAATTTCACAAGATTCAACATTTGTAGTAGGAGCAATCAGACTGCTAATAAAGTCATTGTTGTTGGTATTGGAAAAGTCACACAATTTAGTATTATCTTGAGCCATCGTGACAACCAATCAATCCAACACACAAGCAAACAAGAATCAAGTGAAAAGAGACGAACAGATAAGGGGCAAATAAAAGGCAAAGGTTTTCGAAAATCATTGTATAAGTGGGGGAGAGGAAAACGAGAGGCAAATGGCAAATAATGTAATGTGAGGGACAAGAGTTTATGGTGGGTACTTGGTATGTCTTGACTTGGCGTAGATCTCCTCGGCAACGGCACCAGAAATCCTTCATGCTACCTCTTGACCATGCGTTGGTTTTCCCTTGAAGAGGAAAGGGTGATGCAGCAAAGTAGCATAAGTATTTCCCTCAGTTTTTGAGAACCAAGGTATCAATCCAGTAGGAGACAACGCACAAGTCACCTCGTACCTGCACAAACAATCAAGAACCTTGCAACCAACACAATAAAGGGGTTGTCAATCCCTTCACGGCCACTCGCAAAATTGAGATCTGATAAAGATAGTAAAGTAAATATTTTTGGTATTTTTATTGTATAGATTAGAAAGTAAAGATTGCAAAATAGAAAATGAGATGCAATGAAAATAAAAGAGATGCAATATAATAATAAAGAGACCTGGGGGCCATAGGTTTCACTAGTGGCTTCTCTCAAGATAGCATGTATTACGGTCGGTGAACAAATTACTGCAGAGCAATTGATAGAAAAGCGCATAGTTATGAAGATATCTAAGGCAATGATCATGAACATAGGCATCACGTCCGTGTCAAGTAGACCGAAACGATTCTGCATCTACTACTATTACTCCACACATCGACCGCTATCCAACATGCATCTAGAGTATTAAGTTCATAAGAATAGAATAACGCATTAAGCAAGATGACATGATGTAGAGGGATAAACTCAAGCAATATGATATAAACCCCATCTTTTTATCCTCGATGGCAACAATACAATACGTGCCTTGCTGCCCCTACTATCACTAGGAAAGGACACCGCAAGATTGAACCCAAAGCTAAGCACTTCTCCCATTGCAAGAAATATCAATCTAGTAGGCCAAACTAAACTGATAATTCGAAGAGACTTGCAAAGATATCAAATCATGCATATAAGAATTCAGAGAAGAACAAATAATATTCATAGATAATCAAGTTCATAAATCCAAAATTCATCGGATCTCGGCAAACACACCGCAAAAGAGTATTACATTGAATAGATCTCCAAGAACATCGAGGAGAACTTTGTATTGAAGATCAAAGAGAGAGAAGAAGCCATCTAACTAATAACTATGGACCCGAAGGTCTGTGGTAAACTACTCAGGCTTCACCGGAGAGGCTATGGTGTTGATGTAGAAGCCCTTCGTGATCTATCCCCCCTCTGATAGATCGCTGGAAAAGGCCCCGAGATGGGATCTCATGGGTACAGAAGGTTCCAACGGTGGAAAAGAGGTTTCGTGGCTCCCTCTGATGTGTCTAGGGTATAAGAGTGTATAGAGGTGGAAGAAGTATGTCGATGGAGCTACGTGGGGCCCACGAGGGTGGGGGCGAGCCCTCCTGCGTTGTGGTCGCCCTCACGGAGTTCCAGACTTCAACTCCAAGTCTTCTGGTTTGCTTTTGGTCCAAGAAAGATCACCGCAAAGGTTTCATTCTGTTTGGATTCCGTTTGGTATTCATTTTCTGCGAAACTCTAAAATTGGCAAAAAAAAACAGAAACTGGCACTAGGCCTCCGGTTAATAGGTTAGTCCCAAAAATAATATAAAAAACCATATTAAAGCCCATTAAACATCCAAAACATATAATATAATAGCATGGAACCATCAAAAATTATAGATACGTTGGAGACGTATCACCCACCTGGGCGCGCCCTTGTGTGTTGTGGTCCCCACGTGGGCCTCTCACTTATCCCTTCACACCACATCATACTTACCTCCATAAAAAATTCTCCATTGCTCTCTCTCCCGTGTTCTTGCTCTCAAACCCGCGGATTTCGATCTCTTTGCTCGAAGCTCCGTTTCGGAAAATATTTTGGGGGATTGTTGCTTGGTATGTGACTCCACCGTTTGTCCAATTAGTTTTTGTCTTAGTGGTTTATATTTTGAATAATTAGCTACTCTTGGTGCTGATGTAGATGAGCTTGCATGTTGAATTCTTAGAGTTCTAAGTAGTTTGAATGCTTGCCATGGCCTCTATGTATCCCTGTGAGTAGTTGCTATCAATTTTGCGAAGTTTTGTTGAGAAAAATTTGTGGACTAAAAATTTCAGAATATTTGTTCATAGGAAAAGGGTGAATATCTTTAGGAAGTTTGCTTCTAAGAAGAACTCCAAGGGGGTTATTGGGGAGTCCTCTAACAACGATCTCCATCATCGAAGGTTGGCGGAAGTACGGCTGTGCTAATGGCCGCACACCCAGTTCATGGAAGAGGCTGGAATCCTTTAGGAGTTCACACAATGTGCTGCTAATGATGGCCTCACCAACTTCATCGTAGCTGAATGTGAATAGTATCATCTCCTCATAAATATCTTTGTTCCAAGTTTTACTTTCCTTCCTAGGAATAATCCCCCTAAGGTGCAATTTAGTTTATATGCCGAAACCCGTCAGATACCACTTACTGAATTTTGTAATATATGCATGATCCCTTCTAACGGGAGCTTAGTTGATGCCTTTTATCGTACCTTAATAGTGGGAGATGAGAAAGGGTGTCAGCTATCACTACCACAGGCTTGCATTTTCCCGTTGTTCATTACTTTGCTCTTTTCATTGCAAAATGCTTGCTTGCTATAGAGAAGGTGGGTGCACTCAGTTCACCAGATCTTGCTGTTTTACGTCATGCACTAGAGGGCGACAACACTTATAGCTTGGGAGCTATTTTGGCATGTCGCCTCCACATTAATAAGTCCAAGGGTAAAATACATGGTGGGATTTTCGCTACACGTTTGCCGGCTCACTTCAATGTTGAGATACGCCTTCATGATTACCCTTTGACCAAGGTTTACCTAGACTGCGCAGCCATGGAACACCACCATTTTATTGCACGAGATCACCCTGACATCCCTATTCCTTATAACTTGATTTTCATCATTGAAACTTGTGATATTATTCCATTACCTGCTCCTACTTTTTTGATCCTGTTGCGAGGGGCGGATATAGGATTATGCCTGCGGACATCATCACCTACTGGAACGACCAGGCTACAAAGGAGGAGGAAGCGCCTCACCAGCGGGATCAGTGGAAGCCCACTCCTCAGTACCCCAACTACTATCCAGGCTTCTGATTGAGAACCAAGTTTAGCCAAAAGCCTAAGCTTCGGGGAGTACATGTTTCCCACCGACATTACATTCATGTTCACTTGTTTCATTTGTTGGTGTCCACTCCTTTTCATTGTATCATCCATGCTTATTCTATTTTCTCGCTTTCTTCTTATGTGTTTGAAAAACCTTAGAAAAACAAAAAATAGTGGTAGTTAGTTTACTTTCTATGCATGCTTAGTTGTAGCATTGAAAAGAAAACCCAAAAAGATTTCCTTGTTCTTCTTTCGCTTGTTGGGACTTTTCCCGTGTAAATAGTTTTTTTTCATTTTTTCTTTTCCCTTTTATTTTCTTGTTCAAGAAAACCAAAAACTCCAGAAACATTTCAGTGTGTTTCTCTGAATTTCTTTTCTTTTTATTTGAGTCGTACTGAGGAGAAGACCACGATGAAAATGTTGAGTGGCTCTCATATGAATAATTGTGGATCTAATAAAGAGCCCATTTTACCTTGTCTTCTCCTATTGAATAAAATGTTTGCAGATTCCAGCTTAGTCCACGACACTCTTGCACTATTATAATTTTCATATCGTTCGGTCATGCAAGTGAAAGGCAATAATGACGGTATTTGATGAACTCGCCATGGCAGAGAGAAACAGGTATGAACTCCACTTGTTCTGTTTGTGTAAATATGTTTAACCTAGTATCCATGATTCAGCCCATTATGATTAAACATGTTTGCAATGGCCATTAGAGATTATAGTATCTCATGCCATGCATAAGTAGCTAGGAGTGTGTCATGGATTTGTCACGGCAGATGTCCTTAGTGTCAGGATTTAGTCGTGAGTCCAACACACCTATGTTATAGCTTGAGAGGGGTTGAGTGGGACGAGAGACGCGAGGTTTTTACCCAGGTTCGGCCCCTCACGGTGTAGGTAAAAGAATACATCCTGCTTTATTGATATTGATGATGATGATCATGACTACAAGGGTGTTCTATCTCAAGAGCTATAGACTTGTCTGTCTAACCCTAACTTGTCCAACTCGTGAACCTTGTCCCTCTTGGGGTGCCCTGTCCCTCCTTATATAAGTTGGAGGGGCGGGTTGCATGTGGAGTCCTACTAGGATTAGGACTAGTCTATCTTCTAATACAAGCCGGATACAAGTCCGGGTCTTTCTTCCTTGTAAGGAAAATATTCCTCATGCCTTTCCTCTTAAGCCGGCCCACTAGAACATAAGCCGACCTTCCCACGAGTCGCCTTCTGGGCCATTGGGTCTTGTCTATCATCTTACCCGCCCGCCTGGTCACTAATAGGTCGCTGAGGCTTGGGCGGGTCCACAGTGAGTCACCAAGTGTCAGTCGGGTCTCTGGTGAGTCGCCAAGTGTCAGCCGGGTCTCTGGTGAGTCACCAAGTCCGACCGGGTCATACCGCGGGGTATATCCCCGACATTAGCCCCCAGTTTAATTTGGATTTATCCATGTTAAACTGATCCTGCAAAATAAACAGAAGAACAAATTTGACAGGTTGTGCTTCGGGTTAAAAAAATTTGTAAGCCGACACCTGATCATCCTTAAGTCCTTGTCATTTCCCGCTTCTGGAAAGTCCGGGTCAATAGGCCAGCCTCAGAATAAATTTGTTGTCATTGGTATCTCATAGAAAAATATTGTGAAGAATAATTCATTTCATTCAGCTCCCAATGCTTCACCAAAAATATTGGTCTTGAAATACTCATCTGATTTTCAGCCGGCTTGAAGATGTAGAACTTTCCGGTTTATCATTGCCAAAATTGCCAGTTTGTAAATATTAATGGCACCGGGTCATAATTGTTGCTAACATCAAGCTTGAAGATGTACCTCTCTTATATGCATATCACTTGTAGCCACCAAGTCTTAAGAAGGGAGCATAGTAACAGCTTAAGACTTGCTTCTATATAAATGTTGCAACCTTGAAAAAATCGGAGTTGTTCATCTCAGTCACTAGTCATAAACTGAATATTCCAAATATATAGCCCCCAAGTGTCGGGTTTTCATGCTTGTAGCAGCCTGGGACTTGTAATTGCCTTATGCTCATAAAAACTTTAACCAGTGTAGCCCCCAAAGGCCGGGTCATTATAAAATAATGAGCGGGGACTTTGTAGATATGATGATGTAGATTTGAGCAGTAATTAATAACACCAAACGATATAGCTCCCAAGTTTCGGGTTACCTTTGACAGGAGCAATTAGTATCCCCAAGGGCCGGGTCATCATAATGTGACGGGTCGGGTCTTCAGTAAGGCAAGTTAAAAATGACATGCATTAGCCCCCAAGTGTCATGGTGCATGCTTGCAGCGACATGGGACTTCCATATTTGATATAATCATGATTTGAATAATGTAGCCCCCAACTGCTGGGTCATATGCCTGCAACGACTCAGGACTATTCCTTCCATTGTAAAGTAAAACCATATCCATTGTCCGAATGATGTTGCTGAAAGCCTTTGCATATTCAATATTGAACCATGCTCTCTGCTGTGAACCGATATTCTTGGATAAATAAATAATAGCCATTGCTCCGAAGCGGCTTTGAAATCCTCAATCATAATATTGGTTATTGATAACCATAAAAATCCAGCTATGTTGGCTATTAAAGATTTGAATACTATAATCTGGTATGAAAAACCTCAATCATAATATCTTGTCTGTTGACAAGTAAATCTGGAGTTAAATACCCGGCGGCTCTTGGCTGATGGCGACTTAACTTAATGCGCGTCCATTGTACTCCGGAATGCAACCCGGTGGCTCATAGCCTTTATAAAAATCAAGAATTGATAACCCCATCCATGGCGGCTCTTAATCATGTCCAGTTTTTGACAATATCACTTTGGTGGCTCATAGCCTCAATAAACTCAATATTGAACAATATAACCCAGAGCTGGATAACCCGACAATATCTTCAGATGGCTAGATGATGGGTTTAAACACAATGATTCATATGAGCAATAGCATTATTCTTACTTACGTGTAAAGCTCTACATGTCCTACACAAAGTTTAAACAACATATGCCCTGGCGACTTAATGTCAAAAGCTAGGGTGGGCAATAACCCAAACATAATATAGTCTTATGTAATTACTGAAAAGACTAAACAAGGCCATTCAAGCCAAAACATACTCGCTACTTAAAGTCAAAAGCTAGGGTGGGTTATCAAACCTCGCATATTCATATAACCAGGAAAACATACCCGTGGGATTGATTTATACTGCTGGCTTACATCGCCATATCCAGTGAGGGTAACAGTCCAATGATTTATAAGCGCATGATTCCAATGCCGCAATCCAAAATATACTGGCGACTTAATGTCCAAAGCTAGGGCGTGTTATCAAACCTCGCATGTTCATCCAATAATTTAAAAACATACCTGGAAAATTGGCTCAAATTGCCGGCTTACATTGTCACATCCAGTGAGGGTAAAAATCCGATGATTTATAAGTGCATGATTCCAATGGCGCAATCCAAAATATACTGGCGACTTAACGTTCAAAGCTAGGGCGGGTTACTAAACCTTGCATATTCATACCATTATCGAAAAACATACCTGGAGATTAACATCGACGATATCCCAATAATTATAATCCGTCGCGGGTATTGACCTGTACCCATGCAATATCATGATTTTGATTACTCAAGGCAAAGATATCCTGGCGACTTAACGTCCGCCATCAGGGCGGGTTATCAAACCCAAAGATGCTCAATGATGAGGCATATAATTAAGGCTACATGGCCTGTGAAATCAGTTCATACTGCCGGCTTACAGCGCCATATGCAGTAAGGGTAACAACCCAAAGATTTAGAGCGTAGCGCCCTGTGCAACTTATTCATACTGGGGCTTACAACGCCATATGCAGCAAGGGTAACATCCCAAAGACTTAGAGCGCAAAACTCCAAGCACATAATCAAAGCACACTGGTGACTTATCGTCCAAAGCCAAGCCGGGTTATCAAAACTCCGGATAGATTCAAATATGAATCATAAGGATCAAGGCTACATGGCCTGAATCAATTTTAAACCATATATCAATATGGTACAAAGATATGAACCGAAACAATGTTAAAATAAAATATCAAACCAGAAAAACAAGGCTTTCATAGGCTGCCAAACATCAACATCAAGTGCTATTCAAGGGCTGCACAGCCACTGAGCTAATCCTTTATTCAAACCTGTAAGTTGGGCCTCACATGACCAATCGCCGTTTTAACATTGACAAGTTCAGGGTCTATAAGATTGACTGTCAAGAGTTCGGTGAGTCATTTCAGGATTACCTGGGCGGAATGGCTGACATACAAAGGCAGGATAACCCGGATTTTTGGTGAATACACCTGGCGTCCAAGCCGATCAAAAGGGTAAATATAGCTATGTTCATTGAACAGGAAGCCCCCAAGTGACCTTTAACAAGCCATCAAGGCAGGTTACCTATGTTTTAACTGCACATTATAGCAAGTTCTCTTTGGCAAACATTCGACTTGAGCAAAAAGGCCCCCAAGTCATTTGCAACAAGGCGTATAAGCCGGAACAAAGGGTAATCATAGCTACGCTCAATGAGCAGGAAGCCCCCATGTTATTTGTAACAAGGCGTGCAAGCCGGATCAAGATGGTAGTCCTAGCTATGCTCAACAAGCAGGAAGCCCCCAAGTAATTTGTGACAAGGCATGTAAGCCGGATCAAAAGGGTGTGAATAGCTATGCTCAATGAGCAGGAAGCCCTCATGCAACTTGCAACAAGGCGTGTAAGTCGGATCAAGAGGGTAGTCATAGCTATGCTCAGTGAGCAGGAAGCCCCCAAGTGATCAATAATATGATAAGCCAATAAGGCAGGATACCCATATTTGAAATGCGCACTGCAGAAAGTTTTCTGAGAACTCGAACTTGCGAGAGATGAATACTTTTTGAGCCGGAATTTTAAACCAGATATTGAGAGCTTCAAAGCTTTGTGAGAGACAGATTTCACTTGAGCCGGATTTCAAACCAGAATCCTTCATTTTAAGCTGGAAATTCTCTGACGGCCTTTAAATTTTCATCAATATGGCAGTAGCCTCCAGGACCGGGTTATCTTCCTTTCAATGACCCAGAATTCTTGAATTAACTGAAAATGACCAATTTTGCTGAGAATTGTCATTGTAGCACCTGAGTATTAAGACGACTCGAGGAGTTGGCTTAAGATTCTCCATACTTGACCATGATGTAAACCGGTCAGTTTGAGCAGCGAGACGCTGGAATTTATGTAAACAAGAAGCTTGAAACAAGTTGATGATCCTCGCATTACTTGTTAGATACTCCCGGTATGAGTCATTCAACAAACTTAGTGACAAAACAATCACTATTGCAGTAGACAATTTGTCCTGCATTAAAGAATTTGCAAACCAGAGTAATATAAAAATATACTGGATGGATTTGACATGATATGTTAGGCTGAAAATTATCCGCCGCGGAGTTTAATGATCACTTAAGTGAAGCTGAGACCAATCTCGGGCGAGTCAGCTACGCCGTTTTAAACCGGCGCGGACACGTGAGTCAATTGCAAGCGCAGTAAGCCATGCGGATAGGCGAGTCAGCCGCACCATGTTAATGTAAATTGCGCCGCAGAGGCGGCGGTTTGCACATATATTCATCAAGCATTATGGCACAATCAAATTATAGCACATGATAATGGTGGCGTGAGATATATATCCACGACACCCAGGTTCAAGTCACGGTACTTGCAATTTGGGTTTGTGGCACCAATTGTACTATAGGGGGTTCCCTTACAGTATTTCTATCAGAAAAAGATATATATCCACGACCACCGCTCTTGCAGTGAACAATTATCCTGCATCAAAAAATATCACCAGCCAGAGTACTTGTTCTTTGATAAGAAACAATATGTGTTAATATAATAAACTTGGACAAATATGACCTGATGCATCTGAACATCAGATTCTTTGCGTGGTCCAGAAATTAACTTATATATGTAGGCCTAGCAGTGGCGTGGATGGACATATTACTACTGCCAGTAACAATAGATGACCCTGAGCTTTTTAACTGGAACTTTTTGATAATCCGGCCGGAACTTTTTGATAATCTGGACCTTTTTATCCGGAACCTGTTGATAACCCGACCAGAACTTTTTGGGCCGGAGTGTTTTGATAATCCAGCAGGAACTTCTTGATAATCCAAAACTTTTTGAGTCAGAACCTCTTGTTAACCCAGCCAGAACTTTTGGAGCCAGAGCTTTTAGAGCCGGAATTTTTCTGTGACCTAAGATGGAACCGTTTGAGGACTCGGACGAAACCTTTCGGTGATTCGGCTGGAACCTTTGGGCGATTCGGACTGAACTTTTCATTGAGGTGATCGGAACTCTTTGGTGATTCAGACGGATCCTTTCATTGAGGCGGTCGGAACTTTTTAATGATCCAGCCAGGACATTCCGATGAGCCAGCGGAACCTTTCGATGAGCCTGACGGAACTTTTTTGGTGAGCTGGCCGGAAATCTTCGACGAGCCGGCCGGAACTCTTCAATAAGTTGGGCGGAACTTCTCGATCCCTGGGATAGCACCCTCCAAGAACTCAACACCACCATGTGCAGACCCGAAGGTAGGCGCCCACTGTCGTGAATTTGTCACAGCAGATGTCCTTAGTGTCAGGACTTCATGGTGAGGCCAACGCACCTATGTGATAGCTTGAGAGGGTTGAGTGGGACGAGAAAAGCGAGGTTTTTACCTAGATTTGGCCCCTCACGGTGGAGGTAAAAGACTACATCCTGCTTTATTGATATTGATGATGATGATTACGATTACAAGGGTGCTCTATCTCGAGAGCTATATACTTGTCTGTCTAACCCTAACTTGTCCAACTCGTGAACTTTGTCCCTCTTGGGGTGCCCTGCCCCTCCTTATATAAGTTGGAGGGGCGGGTAACATGTGAAGTCCTACCAGGATTAGGACTAGTCTATCTTCTAATACAAGCCGGATACAAGTCCGGGTCTTGCTTCTTTATAAGGAAAATATTCCTTTCCTCTTAAATCGGCCCTCTAGAACATAAGCCGGCCTTCCCACGAGTCGCCTTCTGGGCCATTGGGTCTTGTCGATCGTCTGACTTGCCTGCCGGGTCACTAATATGTCGCCGAGGCTCGGGCGGGTCTCTAGTGAGTCGCCAAGTGTTAGTCGGGTCTCTGGTGAGTCGCCAAGTGTCAGCCGGGTCTCTGGTGAGTCGCCAAGTCCGGCCGGGTCATACCGTAGTGTATATCCCCGACAGAGTGGATAATGATTTATCTTGGATATCAACATTGCGTTAAAATGATTGTGATGTAGTATGATGATATGGTATCCTCCTCTGAATGTTCGAGTGGCTTGACTTGGCACATGTTCATGCATGTAGTTGAATCAAAACCAACATAGCCTCTATGATATTTATGTTCATGTTGTTCATATCCTACTCATGCTAGTGTCCAATGTTACTTATGCATAATGCATGTTCATGACTGTTGTTGCTCTCTAGCTGGCCGCTTCTCAATCCATTTGCCAGCCCTCACCTGTACTAAGTGGGAATTCTGCTTGTACATCAAAAACCTTGAACCCAAAGTTATTCCAGATGAGTCCACCATACCTACCTATATGCGGTATTACCCTGCCGTCCTAAGTAAATTTGCATGTGCCACCTCTAATTTTTTTAATAAATATCCTTTTTGTGTGCCTGGATCGTTCATGGAACGACAAAAGGTGGTCGATATCTTCCATGCTAAGTGGGTTATTCTCAGCTCGAGTGTTTATTCACTCACCATAGCACGAGAAAAGGGCGGTAATAGGGATTCCCAGTCCTGAACTAAAAAATGCAAATGACTTAAACAAAACTCCCCGGGGACTGTTGTTGGTTCGAACAGCACTCGTTGTTTCAGACAAGCCGTGGAGTGTGATTGTTGGTGGAGGGGGGGTAAACCTTTACTTTTATCGCTTGGGAACCGCAACTAGCGTGTTTAGCATGGAAGATATTGATAACTAATAGTCATGAAGTAAATGAGAAGGGTGCATGTCTCAAAATATCATTTACGTCTATTTTAAACACTTGAGCTCTGGCACCTCTGCAAATCACTACTTCCCTCTGCGAAGGGACTATCTATTTACTTTTATGTTGTGTCATCACCTTCTAAAACAAGCACCGGAACCTCAGAGCACTGTTGTCATGACTTATGCATTGTGTGTAGCTAATGTTGGGTGCATCATGACTGGATCTTTTCTACCATGAATTACAATGTTTAGTCGCTACTTGAACTTTGGAGGTGCTCTGCATTTATATCCTGATTGCTTTGACAACATGTTGTTGTCTGAGATATCTTATTATTGCTCGCTAGCTGATTATGTCATTGATGTGAGTTAATATAATATTTAAGAGTTATTGTCATCATGGTTAGTTATAATGTTGGCTGAAAACTTGGGTGCTGTTTAAGCTTATTTATGCAAACAGGAGCAAAAGAGTTCGTAAAAGTTTTTCTTTTTCACTTTCAGTTTATCAACTGAATTGCTTGAGGGCAAGCAAAGGCTTAAGTTTGGGAAAGTTGATATGTCTCCAACGTATCTACTTTTCCTAACGCTTTCCCTCTTGTTTTGGACTCTAATTTGCATGATTTGAATGAAACTAACCCCAGACTGATGCTGTTTTCAGCAGAACTACCATGGTGTTCTTTTTGTGCAGAAATAAAAGTTCTCGAAATGGAACGAAACTTTGTGAGGATTTTTATACAATAAATAAGAATTTTTGGAACCAAGATCCATCGGACAGGGCACCTGGGTGGGCACAACCCACCAGGGCGCCCCCCTCCTAGCGCGCCCAGGTGGGTTGTCCCCACCTGGTGGCCTCGCAGACCCTGAAACCGACGCTATAAAATCCTATTTTTCCAGAAAAAATCAAGGAGAAAGAATTATCGCGATCCATGAGATGGAGCCGCCATCACCTCCTGTTCTTCATCGGGAGGCCAGATCTGGAGTCCGTTTGGGGATCTAGAGAGGGGGATCTTCGTTCTTCGTCATCACCAACCCTTCTCCATCGCCAATTCCATGATGCTCCCCATCGGGAGTGAGTAATTCCTTCGTAGACTCGCTGGTCGATGAGGAAATGGATGAGATTCATCATGTAATTGAGTTAGTTTTGTTAGGGCCTGATCCCTATAATCCACTATGTTCTAAGATCGATGTTGCTATGACTTTGCAATGCTTAATGCTCTTCACTTTGGGCCTGGGTGCCATGATTTCATATATGAACTGTTTATGTTACCACCATTATATCCATGTTCTAGATCTGATCTTGCAAGTTATAGTCACCTACTACGTGTTATGATCCGGCAACCCCGGAGTGACAATAGTCGGGACCACTCCCGGTGATGACCGTGGTTTGAGGAGTTCATGTATTCACCATGTGTTAATGCTTTGTTCCGGTTCTTTATTAAAAGGAGGCCTTAATATCCCTTAGTTTCCAATAGGATCCCGCTACCACGGGAGGGTAGGACAAAAGATGTCATGCAAGTTCTTTCCATAAGCATGTATGACTATTTACGGAATACATGCCTACATTATACTGATAAACTGGAGCTAGTGCCGTATCGTCCTAGGTTATAACTATCTCATGATGAATATCATCCAACAAGTCATCGATCTAATGCCTATGAATTTATCTTATATTGTTCTTGCTAAGTTACCATTGCTATCATTACTATTGCACTTGCTAAAAAACTATTGCTATCACTGTTACTGTTACCATTTCTATTGTCATTACTATCAAACTATCATATTACTTTGCTACTGATTATGTTACGGCAGATAATTAATCTCCAGGTGTGGTCGAATTGATAACTCAGCTGCTAATACCTTCAAATATTCTTTGGCTCCCCTTGTGTCGAATCTATAAATTTGGGTTGAATACTCTACCCTCGAAAACTGTTGCGATCCCCTATACTTGTGGGTTATCAGGCGCACCCTGGGGGTAGGGCGCGCCTCCAGCCTTATCGCCTCCTCGTGCACTCTTCATACTACTTTTCATTTTCCTAAATTTTAAAATATTCCAAAACAAGGAAAAATTGTCATTGGAAGCGTTTTGGAGTCTGTTTACTTACCATACCACATACTTATTCCTTTTCAGAGTCTGAAACGTTATGGAAAGTCTCCCTTATGTACTCCTCTGATGTTATGGTATTAATTATATTGGTCTAAAAATTTATGGGAGTACCTAAGATATAATGTTTAATTATTTGACTATTTACCACCTTCGGATTAGTGCCTTCGGCGTTGTTGATTTTGATCGCACGGAACGATAGACCTCCTTGATAATGTAAGGACCTTCCCATTTAGAGAGAAGCTTTCCTGCAAGAAATCCTAAACGAGAGTTGTATACCAAGACATGGTCACCTACATTAAATTCATGCTTCTGTATTCTTTTGTCATGCCATATTTTAACTCTTTCTTTGAATAACTTGGCATTTTCATAGGCTTGGGTTCTCCATTCATCAAGTGAGCTAATGTCAGATAACCTCTTTTCATCGGCAAGTTCAAAATCATAGTTGATCTCTTTAATTGCCCAATAAGCCTTATGTTCTAGCTCAAGAGGTAAGTGACATGCTTTTCGATAAACAATTTTATATGGAGACATACCCATGGGGTTCTTATATGCAGTTCTATAAGCCCATAATGCATCATGAATTTTCTTAGACCAATTCTTTCTAGATCTATTAACAGTCTTTTGCAAGATCAATTAATTTCTCTATTGCTCAATTCTACTTGACCACTAGACTAAGGATGATAAGGAGATGCAATTCTGTGGTTGTCATCATATTTAGCAAGCATTTTATGGAAAGCACAACGAATAAAGTGTGAACCACCATCAGTTATCAAATATCTTGGGACTCCAAACCTCAGAAAAACAACTTATTTAAGCATTTTAATAGAAGTGTTATGATCGACACTACTAGTTGGGATAGCTTCTTGGTGTAGGGTAGAACCCTAATTGCCCGATTTCTCATGAGAGGAGCGGATCCTGCGATGAACATGAAGAACATGAGGGAAACACAAGGGGAAACACAGGAGAAACACTAAACCAACAATAAATAGTCACACATGTGCTAGATCCTCGAGTACATAAAAGGTCACACGATCCATGGTTAACTTGGGACGATACAAAGGTAGCCGGTCTTCTCCGTGTGGAGGTCTTGATGTTCTTCTCCACAAGGAGGTCTTGAATCCAAAGGGATCTTCTCCAAAGATGGGTCGCGGTCTCTCTCGTGGAGTAGATCCGATGTGGATGAGCAATGCTCTATCCCTAATATGAGCTAAACCAATGCTAACCCTAGATAGAAGGAATAGGAGGTCTATTTATAGCCTTCACTCAGGCTCTTGTCACTGGTCAAAGTAGTGTCGTAGGGGACGTAGGTAGGTCCATGGAGATGACCTTGGGATGCTCCGCATCACTTCTACCCACATTGTAACATAATCAACAACAACTAAAATATATGTATACCCATTAGAGGAGGGAAAAGGTCCCATGTAATCAAAGCCCCAAACATCAAATGGTTCAATAATGAGTGAATAATTCATAGGCGTTTCCTGATGTCTAATAATATTGCCAATTCTTTGACATTCATCACAAGACAAGACATAGTTACGAACATCCTTGAAGAGAGTACGCCAATAAAAATCAGATTGTAATTCCTTCTGTGTAGTTCTATCTCCAGCATGGTATCCTCCATAGGCCTCGGAATGACACTTGCATAGGATATGTTCCTTTTCATGCTCAGGTACACAACGTCTAATAACACCATCTAATCCTTCTTTATAAAGGTGTGGGTCATCCCAAAAGTAATGTCTTAAATCATAGAAAAACTTTTTCATTTGCTGGTATGTGAAACTAGGTGGTATAAATTTAGCAACAATGTAATTAGCATAATCAGCATACCATAGAGCATTACGAGAAGCATTTATGACAGGTAATTGTTCATCAGGAAATCTACCATTAATAGGTAGTGGGTCATCAAGAACATTTTCTAACCTAGACAAGTTGTCTGCTATGGGGTTCTCAGCAAGAGAACCCATCTAATAAGTCTAGGTTTAGCATATTTCTTTTCCATAAGATATTTAATAGCAGCATGATTGGTGTGAATAGTCACTTTTGAATCAACAATATAAGAACTGAACTTATCACAAGCAAAAACAACTGCTAAAAATTCTTTTTCAATAGTAGCATAATTTATCTAGGCACCGTCTAGAGTTTTACTAGCATAATGAATAACGTTCAATTTATTATCAACTCTTTGTCCTAGAACAACACAAACAACATAATCACTACCATCACACATAATTTGAAAGGGTAAATTCCAATCAGGTGGTTGAACAATAGGTGCAGATGTTAAGTCTTTCTTACGTATTCCAAAGGCTTCTACACAATCATCATAAAAAATGAATGGAACATCTTTTTGCAAAATATTAGTGAGAGGCCTAGAAATTTTAGAGAAATCTTTAATAAATCTCCTATAGAAACCAACATGACCAAGGAAACTTCTTATACCTTTGATATCTGTAGGAAATGGCATTTTTTCAATCACATCTACTTTAGCTTTATCAACATCAATACCTCTTTCATAAATTTTATGCCCCAAGACAATACCTTCATTAAGCATAAAGTGGCACTTCTCCCAATTCAAGACAAGATTAGTTTCTTCACATCTTCGCAAAACTCGATCAAGGTTGCTTTAGCAATCATCAAAAGAAGTTTTGTAAACAGAGAAATCATACACGAAAACCTCAACAATCTTTTCACAAAAGTCAGAGAATATAGCAGTCATATATCTTTGAAAGGTAGTAGGTGCATTGCAAAAACCAAAAGGCATACGTCTATAAGAAAATGTACTAAAAGGGCAAGTAAAAGTAGTCTTTTCTTCATCCTCTTTTGACACAGGTATTTGAGAAAAAACAAAATA
This sequence comes from Triticum dicoccoides, assembly GCF_002162155.2. Lineage (NCBI taxonomy): Eukaryota > Viridiplantae > Streptophyta > Magnoliopsida > Poales > Poaceae > Triticum > Triticum dicoccoides. The sequence continues at coordinate 209,206,739 of NC_041380.1, forward strand.
ACCATCTAGAAAGCAGAAGTGTGTCTGTTTGGACAATCTTTCTAGAATTTGATTAATAAAAGGTAGAGGGTAATGATCTATTCTAGTAGCTTTGTTTATTTTTTCTAAAATCAATTACAATTATATAACCTGTAACAATTCTTTGTGGCATTAATTCATTTTTTCATTAGGAACAACAGTAATACCTCCCTTCTTAGGCACACAATGAACATGACTTACCCATCTACTATCAGGAATAGGATAAATTATACATGCCTCTAGAAGCTTTAGTATTTCAACTTACCCATCTACTATCAGGAATAGGATAAATTATACATGCCTCTAGAAGCTTTAGTATTTCATTTCTTACCACTTCTTTCATTTTTGGATTCAACCATTGTTGGTGATCAACAACTGGTTTAGTATCAGGCTCCATATTAATTTTGTGCTGACATAGATTGGGACTAATGCCCTTAACATCATCAAGAGTGTATCCAATAGCAGCGCGGTGCTTCCTCAAAGTTTTCAATAATTTCTTTTCTTCATGCTCTGAAAGGTTAGCACTAATAATTATAGGATATATCTTCTTTTCATCAAGATAAGCATATTTGAAAGTATCGGGTAATTACTTAAGCTCAAACACGGGTTCACCTTTGGTTGGAGGAGGATCCCCAAGAATCTCAACAGGCAAGTTGTGTTTCAAAACAGGCATTTGGTTAAAGAATATTTCATTTAATTCCTTCCTTTCATTCATAAACATACCATTTTCAGGGGGTGTAGGTGTTCTAGTATAACACTTACGAACCACTGTTGAAGCTTTAACATGATTCTTTATCCAGACAGGGAAAGGTGGTTTCTCAATATAAGTAGTAGGAACAATAGGATCAACATTATAAGTAATGGTTTCTTCTTCAACTTTAATAGGTTCTACTACTTTCACTTCAATTGGTGGATGATATTTAAACAACTTCTCCTTATGGAGATCAACATGAGTAGCAAATGATTCACATAAAGAAGCTACTATCTCAGAGTCATGTCCATATTTAGTGCTAAATTCTTGAAAAGCATTGGTATCAATGAAAGATTTAAAACAATCAAACTTAAGGTTTATACCTGACTCATTACCTTCGTCGAGTTCCCAATCTTCGGAGTTGCGTTAATTCTTTCCAGTAAATCCCATTTGAATTCAATAGTCTTCTTCATAAAAGAACCAGCACAAGAAGTATCGAGCATGGATTGGTCATTACAAGAAAGCCGAGCATAAAAGTTCTGAATAATAATTTCTTTTGAGAGATCATGACTGGGGCATGTATATAACATTTACTTAAGCCTCCCCAAGCTTGAGCGATACTTTCTCCTTCATGCTACCTCTTGAGCACTGCGTTGTACTTGAAGAGGAAAGGGTGATGCAGCAAAGTAGCATAAGTATTTACCTTAGTTTTTGAGAACCAAGGTATCAATCCAGTAGGAGACTATGCGCAAGTCCCTCGTACCTACACAACAAATAAGAACCTCGCAACTAACGTGATAAAGGGGTTGTCAATCACTTCACGGTCACTTACGAGAGTGAGATGTCACATCCCTAGTTCTGGTATGCTCAAGGCTAGCTAGTCATGTGTGCATCATGTTTAAATTCCATTTAAATTTGAAACGGGGATTTGTGAAACCCTCAGAATCATTTTCGGAAATGACCCAAATAAAAATTGTTCCAAAAAGGTCCAAGGAAATGTTCATGTTGCTCTGTGAAAATATTGGTCAGAGGTAAAATTCAAACAAATATTTTAGGAGCTCATGGATATTTAATTTTGGCCATCTGGATTAATCCGATAATTATTTGCATTGGATATATATATGTCATATATATAATATATGTCCAAAAATTATGCCATTTGCTGAGGAGCTTTGGAATAATATAGTTAGCCCCTGCAAAAATTGGCATAAGGTAATAAAATAATTTAATATTTTAAATTAAATCAAAACAAATGTCAGAAAAATAGAAAAAGAAAAACAAAACAGGAAAAACCTTACCTGGGCTTCTTACCTGGCGCCTCTGGCCCAGCAGGCCAGCCCAGCCCACCACCGCCGTCGTCCTCCTGGCGCCAGTCGGCCAGGCGTGTGGCCGACGCGCGCGCACGCGCGGAGCGCCACGCCACCAGCTCGCCTGCCTGCCTTCCCTGCCAGCGCGACGCTGCGATGCTTCTTCTCGGTGCCGCCCCGATCCCCCTGGCCTCACCCCCCTCTCTCCCGTGCCATTCTCTCCTCCCCCTCGCCCCTCTCTCGCGGCCGAAATCACCGTCGCCGCCGTCCATAGCCACCGTGGCCTCGGCCATTGCCGCACCTCCCCGACACGCTTCCCAGCTCCGCCGCGACCCCCTCTCCCTCCTCACCGAGCAAAGCAACCCGGGCGAGCTCCGCTTCATCGCCATCGCCGTCGTCTT
>NC_041380.1:209209547-209275539 GCF_002162155.2 Triticum dicoccoides
GCCTGATCCCGCTCGCGCCCGAACTCCGGCCGCCGCCCAAGTGGTCGCCGCCGTCGATTTAGGCCGTCTCCGGTGAAACGGAGGGCACCAGTGGATGCGCGCGAGCCCCAGCTTCCCGCGCGTGCCCTCCGCTGCTCGATTGGGCGCCGGAGTGGCAATCCCGCGCCCTCCGCCGCGTTTGCTGCCGCCGATGGCTAAACGCCAGCGTGTTAGCCCCAGTTGACCAGGGGGTTTGACCTCCCCTGGCTCAATGACAAGTGGGGCCCGTCCCTGCTAATTCTAGTTTAGGATTAGTTTAAATTTAATTAACCTCTGTTATTTAACCATGACACTGTCAGGTGGACCCCACATGTCAGATTTGACCTGGACAGCCGCGTTGACCCGCTGATGTAGTGATGACGTCATGCTGACGCAGTTATCCTTTTTCTGGAATTATTTTAAATCAGGAAATTCCAGAAAATTAGCAAAACTTCAAAAATTCATAGAAATTCAACCGTAGCTCAGATTGAAATAATTTATATATGAAAAATTATCAGAAAAATGTAATCTATCCATCTGTACCAGTTTCATGCATGACAAACCAACTTATACATGCTGAATATGAGATACACATTATGGCATATATAGGAGCTTAATTTGGAGATGCATTTGAACCTTTGGTTCAATAGGATTTCAACCAAATGGATACTAGTTGCATTAGCTCAAGCAGCATCACATCTACATGCCATGCTCATGCATCATATTGTTGCATATGTTTGTGTATTGATTGTTGGCACCGTTCCTTCTCGATAGGTCCTACTCCGGAGGACGTTCCAGAGTACCTGTCTGTGAAGCAGTGCCTCCCTTGTTGATTTACCAGGCAAGCAAACCCCCTTGTTCATTCCGATATAATCCTACTCTCTCGCTCCTGCTCTCAGTTATTGCATTAGGACAACAATGATTCATCTGCTACTTTGTGCTGCGATAGTTGAACCCATTCCTCTGCATGACCTGTCATTGTCACAGTAAATAGTTGAAACCCACTAGCATGTGTAGGAGTTGATTGAGCCATGTTGTGTTCCTACCATGCTATGCCTGCTATTGCTTAGAGTTGTGTCAGGTCTGATTCATTGGGAATGAATTGGAGTGTTACGATATGTTCTGGTGCTGAGAGTTAAGTGTGTGAACACGATTTGGTAAAGGTAGCGGTGAGAGGCCATGTAGGAGTACATGGTGGGTTGTCTCACTGGAACCGTCCTTAAGCACTGAGTTCTATGTATGTTGTCCAATGATTCGATACTACCACACATTGGGCTCCGGGCGCTCCAAGCCCTCTCGACTTATTAACCACCTTGATCTCTGTCCAGGAGTCGCAACTAGTTTCTGGTGTTTGTAGGCAGTGTTAGTAGTCTACCAAGTGGCACCCGGCCAGGTGGGCTTGGGACAGACTAGGCACAAGTGGCATGGTGTACCAAGCGTAGATCCATCCGGCGAGGTGGGCTTGGGAACCCTGCAAACATCATTTGGGGCCGTGAGTGAAACCCCGGCCGGATCTCCTTGCGGATGGAACCCGAATAGGCGATAAACCTGGGCTAGAGTCTTGTGTGGTTAGTCAGGTCGTGGCCGACACCCTCGCCAGGCTTCCGCTTGAAGGTTGCCGAGATACATGACGTGTACATGGCGGTAAGTAGCGAGAGCGTGTGTGAACAAGTACACCCCTGCAGGGTTAATATGATCTATTCGAATAGCCGGGTCCGCGGTTATGGACTTCTTGGATGCTTACATGGTACATAGACAACTTGAAGTGGATACTATAAAATGCTCAAGACAAGTGTGAGTGCTATGGATGGCCTTCTCGTAGGGAGACGGGAATGAATCCATAGTAGTGTATTGTGTGGTGATTAGTGGACTCGTGTGCGCCATATCACCTCAAGAGTTTCTGGTAGTCGTAGAACAGGATAGCCACTGAGTCAAAGCTGGCTTGCTGCAACTAAACTCCACATTACTCTCTTGATACAAATGCATGTATGATAGGATCTAATGTAAGTCTTGCTGAGTACCTTTGTACTCATGTTGCTTTATTTATGTTTTTGCAGCGGAGACTTCGGTCTTACTAGTGTTCTCATGGACTTCGACTAGTAGCTTGTACCTCAGCTACGATCTTGATCGGACGTTGTAGATAGTCAGGCTTTCAGCCTTTTTCATTTATAGATGTCTGTACTCGGACATGTAATGCTTCCGTTTGTTGCTTGATTGCTCTGAATGTTGGGTCATGTGACCCCTGTTTGTAATTAATGCTATGATGTCTCTTTGAGCCTTATCTATATGAGTTGTTGAGTTATCCTGTGATGCCATGTTGAACAGCACATACTTGCATGTTATGCGTACGTGTAATGTGTATTGCTATGTGTGGGATCTGACTATCTAGTTGTTTATCCTTAGTAGTCTCTCTTACCGGGAAATGTCTCCTAGTGTTTCCTCTGAGCCCTGGTAGCTTGCTACTGCTCCGGAACACTTAGGCTGGCCGGCATGTGTCCTTCTTCGTTCCTGTGTCTGTCCCTTCGGGGAAATGTCACGCGATGAATACCGGAGTCCTGTTAGCCCGCTACAGCCAGGTTCACCGGAGTCCTGTTAGCCCAGTGCTACAGCCTGGATTCACTCGCTGATGACCGACACGTTCGATGTTGGGTCATGGATGCCTGTCCCTGTAAGTTAGTGCCACTTTGGGTTTACGACTAGCCATGTCAGCCCGGGCTCCTTGTCATAGGGATGCTAGCGACACTGTCATATACGTGTGCCAAAAGACGCAAACGGTCCCGGGCAAAGGCAAGGCGACACCCGTGGGGATACCGTGCGTGAGGCCGCAAAGTGATATGAGGTGTTACATGCTAGATCGATGTGGCATTGAGTCGGGGTCCTGACAGCCTTGGTATCAGAGCCTGACTGCCTGTAGGATTACCAAGCCAAACTGGTCGAAGTTGAGTCTAGAGATTCTTTAGTTATGTAAGGGAATTGATTGTGGGTTGGAACGTAAGGCTCCTTTTACTCCTTTACCTCATGGCCTTCTGATCTGAGTCATCCTATCTTTCCTACGGGGTTAAGGAACTAGGCTTTCTCTTCCGTCTATCAGGATCACGTGTTACTACTCCGTAGTCCCATAGGATTGTTTGATCAGAGTCATACCCCAGTTTTGAGTATTTCCGGTGTAGTCTGCTTAGTATGATCTCAGAACCTTGAGTAATGCTGATGAGTATGTTACCACCCCATTTTTAGTAGGATGTCTCATTCTGAGCATTTTACTGCCGTTATGCTGCCGGTATTGCCCTAGGAATTCGATAGATACTAATTTCCTTATCCTACATTCTATAGCCTATAATTGAACTGATTCCGTCCCTAGTTTCGTTTTACCAGGATGTCATCAAGTTCTATTGTTCGTGGCTAGAACCACGAAAATGGTAGGGATGAGGATCCTCCCGACCAGCCTTCGTTGACAGAGTTCATGTTAGAGATGGAGAGGAACAAGCGTGAGTCTAACCGCTTGTTGGCACGTATCGAGGAGAACACCGCACATCAGTTCAAAGGATCTGTGACCATTCATGACTTTATCCGCTTGCACCCACCCATCTTTCATCATTCCATCGAGCCACTCGATGCAGATGACTGGCTCCGTAGCATCACCCATAAGCTGCGTTCCGCGGATGTAGCTGAAGATGACAAGGTCACTTATGCCACATACCACCTGGAAGGTCCTGCTAGTCTTTGGTGGCAGAACTATGAGGCTATGCTTCCAGCTGACCAGACTCCCACCTGGAGGGATTTCGTTGAGGCTTTTCGCGAGCATCACATTCCTGAAGCCCTCATCGATCGCAAGAGAGAAGAGTTCTGTAGTTTCACCCAGAGTAAGATGGCTGTTGATGCTTATAGTAGAGAGTTTGAGAACCTCGCTCGCTATGCCACAGAAGAAGTGTCCACGGACGCCAAGAAGCAGGCTAGGTTCCGGAAGGGTCTCAACCCCAAGTTGCACCGTGATCTCCACCTGCATCATTGTGATACATTTCAAGCCCTTGTGAACAAGGCCATCAATGCAGAGACAGCTCATCTCACTTACGAGGAGTCTCGTAAGCACAACCGTGATTTGGGACCTTCCTCCGGTTCTAGCTCTCAGAAGTGCCAGATTTGGGTTCCAAACTCCGCTCTTCCACCCGGATATACACCGAGGCCATCTGATGTGGCACCTCATCCAGTTCAGCAGTATGCTCCACCCAGGCCTATTGGTGGACCGCCTTCCAATGCGGGTCCACATTCTACCTCCAAGATTTGTTACAAGTGCGGAGAGCCAGGCCACATTGCCCGTATTTGCACTCAGACCAGAGTTGCTCCACCTCAGCTCGAGAAGTCTGTTGGCTGTGTTAAACCATCACGCAAGATGATCAGTGCCAAGTCAGCTCCCACTGAACATGGACGTGTGCATCACGTCTCAGCTAAAGACGCTCATGATGATCCAGATGTCGTTCTTGGTACACTCCTTGTCAACTGTCATCCGGCATCGGTTTTGTTCGATACTGGAGCGTCTCATTCCTTCATTTCTGAAAGCTATGCCCGCTTGCACGACATGTCATTTTGTGATATGCCCTCCCCATTACTTATTCAAACTCCTGGATCCAAATGGCAAACTTCTAGGATAAGTTATGGCAATGAAATCCATGTTGAGAGACTTGTATTCCTTGCTTCCTTGATATCTCTCAAGTCCTCGGATATTAACATTATTTTGGGTATGGACTGGATGGCAGCTCATCATGCCAAGATTGATTGTTTCACCAGATTTGTTCAGCTTACACATCCATCTGGCAAGATAGTCACTGTCTCCACTAGAGTTGCAAAGTGTCAGCTCTATTCCCTTAATGCCAGCCCTCTTCCAAACCTTGAAGATATTCCGGTAGTCCGTGACTTTCCGGATGTCTTTCCAGAGGAACTGCCAGGTGTTTTGCCTGACAGAGATGTAGAGTTCGTCATAGATCTTATCCCAGGAACTGCTCCAATCTCTAGGAGACCCTACAAGATGGCACCCTTAGAACTAGCCGAGCTTAAGAAAAAACTTGATGAGTCCTTGCAAAAGGGTTTCATCTGTCCTAGTTCTTCTCCTTGGGCTTGCCCCGTCCTCTTCGTCAAGAAGAAGGATGGTACGGACCGGATGGTTGTAGATTATCGTCCCGTTAATTTGGTCACGATAAAGAACAAATATCCGCTCCCCAGGATCAACGATCTGTATGATCAGCTCGCTGGATCCTCAGTCTTCTCCAAGATGGATTTGAGGTTAGGATACCACCAAATTAAGATCAGAAACGGGGACATTCCCAAGACAGCTTTTGTCACTCGTTATGGCCAGTACGAGTACACCGTCATGTCCTTTGGCCTAACCAACGCCCCAGCCACATTCTCCCGCTTGATGAACTCGATCTTCATGGAGTACTTAGATAAGTTGGTCATGGTTTACCTCGATGATATTCTTATTTACTCGAAGAACGAAGAAGAGCATGCCGAACATCTTAGACTTGTGTTAGAAACACTCAGAGAGCACAGCCTTTATGCCAAGTTCTCCAAGTGTGAATTTTGGTTGCCAGAAGTGACCTACCTAGGCCACGTAATCTCTGGTAAGGGCATTGCTGTCAATCCCGAGAGAGTTCAGGCTGTTCTCGATTGGACTCCACCTGAGACCGTTAAACAAGTTAGGAGTTTCCTTGGTCTAGCCAGCTATTGTCGCCGCTTTGTTGAAAACTTCTCCAAAGTAGCCAAACCCCTCACGGAACTTCTCAAGAAAGATAAAAAGTTTGAGTGGTCCCCACAGTGTGAACACAGTTTTCAGGAACTGAAAAGGCGCCTGACTTCTGCTCCCATACTTGTGCCACCGGATTTCACTAAAGACTTTATTATCTACTGCGACGCCTCACGACATGGACTAGGTTGCATTCTTATGCAGGATCGTCATGTGATTGCCTATGCATCTCGACAGTTGCATCCACATGAGGAGAATTATCCTACACATGATCTAGAGCTTGCAGCCGTAGTCTATGCACTCAAGACCTGGCGACATTACCTTCTTGGTAAACGTTGTGAGATCTACACCGATCACCAGAGTCTCAAGTATATCTTCACCCAATCGGATCTGAACCTTAGGCAAAGACGTTGGTTGGAGTTGATCACAGATTATGATCTAGGGATTACCTACACCCCAGGCAAAGCCAATGTCATGGCTGATGCTCTAAGCCGTAAATCCTATTGCAACAATCTCATGTTGCGGCAAGGCCAACCACTTCTCCATGAGGAATTCTATAAGATTAATCTTCACATTGCTCCTCATAGATTCCTTTCTACCCTGGTGGCCAAACCTGATCTTAAGGATCAGATTATCGCAGCTCAAAAGCAAGACACAGGAATTTCCCGGATCAAGAGAAACATTAAGAAGGGAGTTGGTGGATGTTTCACTATGGATGATCGTGGTGTTGTTTTCTTTGAGAATCGCTTGGTGGTTCCCAAGAATCAACATCTTCGACAACTGATTCTTAAGGAGGCGCATGAATCTCCTCTCACGATTCATCCCGGTAGTACTAAGATGTATCAGGACCTACGCCAGAGGTTCTGGTGGACTAGGATGAAGAGAGAAATCGCTCAGTTTATTGCTAACTGTGACGTTTGTCGTCGCGTTAAGGCAGAGCATCAAAGACCTGCTGGCACCCTTCAGCCTTTAGCTATTCCTGAATGGAAATGGGATAAAGTTGGTATGGACTTCATCACCGGTTTTCCCAGGACCAAAAGAGGGAATAATGCTATCTTCGTAGTCGTTGATCGTCTTTCCAAAGTGGCTCACTTCCTTCCTGTTCGAGAGAGTATCACTGCTAGTCAGCTTGCTGACTTATATATTTCTCGAATAGTGTCACTTCATGGTGTTCCACTAGAGATCAATTCAGACCGTGGCAGTCTTTTCACTTCTCATTTCTGGGAGAGTTTCCAAACTGCCATGGGAACCCATCTTTCTTTCAGTACCGATTTCCACCCTCAATCAAGTGGTCAGGTGGAATGGGTCAACCAAATTCTCGAAGACATGCTTAGAGCTTGCGTTATCTCATTCGGTATGGACTGGGAGAAATGTCTTCCTTTTGCCGAGTTTGCTTACAACAATACCTATCAATCCAGCCTCAAGAAAGCTCCTTTTGAGGTTCTCTATGGACGAAGATGTCGAACACCTTTGAACTGGTCAGAAACCGGTGAAAGACAATTCTTTGGACCGGACATGATCCAGGAGGCAGAAGAGCAAGTTCGCATCATTCGTGAGAATTTGAAAACAGCCCAGTCTCGTCAAAAGAGCCAGTACGATCGTCATCATAAGGATATGACTTATGAAATTGGCGACAAAGCTTACCTTCGGGTTACTCCTTTGAAGGGTACCCATCGCTTCGGTATCAAGGGCAAGTTGGCTCCTCCTTACATTGGTCCTTTTCGTATTCTCGCTAAACAAGGAGAGGTTTCCTACCAGTTGGAACTACCCCCACATCTTTCTCGAGTTCATGATGTCTTCCACATCTCTCAACTCAGGCGTTGCTTCTCGGATCCCATCCGCGGAGTGGACCATGAAACGCTTGATCTCCAAGATAACCTCACATACCGAGAGTACCCGGTTCGCATTCTTGATCAAGCAGAGCGTGTTACCCGACGTCAGAACATCAAGTTTCTCAAAGTTCAGTGGTCTCACCATTCCGAGAGAGAAGCTACTTGGGAGCGAGAAGATCGTCTTCGACTGGAGTACCCCGCTTTCTTTCCGTCAACCCCTGAATCTCGGGACGAGATTCTTTCAAGTGGGGGCGAGTTGTCACATCCCTAGTTCTGGTATGCTCAAGGCTAGCTAGTCATGTGTGCATCATGTTTAAATTCCATTTAAATTTGAAATGGGGATTTGTGAAACCCTCAGAATCATTTTCGGAAATGACCCAAATAAAAAATTGTTCCAAAAAGGTCCAAGGAAATGTTCATGTTTCTCTCTGAAAATATTGGTCAGAGGTAAAATTCAAACAAATATTTTAGGAGCTCATGGATATTTAATTTTGGCCATCTGGATTAAACCGATAATTATTTGCATTGGATATATATATGTCATATATATAATATATGTCCAAAAATTATGCGATTTGCTGAGGAGCTTTGGAATAATATAGTTAGCCCCTGCAAAAATTGGCATAAGGTAATAAAATGATTTAATATTTTAAATTAAATCAAAACAAATGTCAGAAAAATAGAAAAAGAAAAACAAAACAGGAAAAACCTTACCTGGGCTTCTTACCTGGCGCCTCTGGCCCAGCAGGCCAGCCCAGCCCACCACCGCCGTCGTCCCCCTGGCGCCAGTCGGCCAGGCGTGTGGCCGACGCGCGCGCACGGGCGGAGCGCCACGCCACCAGCTCGCCTGCTTGCCTTCCCTGCCAGCGCGACGCTGCGATGCTTCTTCTCGGTGCCGCCCCGATCCCCCTGGCCTCACCCCCCTCTCTCCCGTGCCATTCTCTCCTCCCCCTCGCCCCTCTCTCGCGGCCGAAATCACCGTCGCCGCCGTCCATAGCCACCGTGGCCTCGGCCATTGCCGCACCTCCCCGACACGCTTCCCAGCTCCGCCGCGACCCCCTCTCCCTCCTCACCGAGCAAAGCAACCCGGGCGAGCTCCGCTTCATCGCCATCGCCGTCGTCTTCAAGCTTCAGCCGACGAGATCGCCGTCGTCGCTCCGGCTGCCCCAAGCCTTCCCCGAGCTCGCCGACGACGCCGTTGGATTCGCTGTGAGCCCCGCTATCGAACCCCCCCTTCTCCCCTGCCTCCCCGTGCCCTGCAGCCCGATCCCGCTCGCGCCCGAACTCCAGCCGCCGCCCAAGTGGTCGCCGCCATCGATTTAGGCCGTCTCCGGTGAAACGGAGGGCACCAATGGATGCGCGCGAGCCCCAGCTTCCCGCGCGTGCCCTCCGCTGCTCGATTGGGCGCCGGAGTGGCAATCCCGCGCCCTCCGCCGCGTTTGCTGCCGCCGGCGGCTAAACGCCGGCGTGTTAGCCCCAGTTGACCAGGGGGTTTGTCCTCCCCTGGCTCAATGACAAGTGGGGCCCGTCCCTGCTAATTCTAGTTTAGGATTAGTTTAAATTTAATTAACCTCTGTTATTTAACCATGACACTGTCGGGTGGACCCCACGTGTCAGATTTGACCTGGACAGCCGCGTTGACCCGCTGATGTAGTGATGACGTCATGCTGATGCAGTTATCCTTTTTCTGGAATTATTTTTAATCAGGAAATTCCAGAAAATTAGCAAAACTTAAAAAATTCATAGAAATTCAACCGTAGCTCAGATTGAAATAATTTATATATGAAAAATTATGAGAAAAATGTAATCTATCCATCTGTACCAGTTTCATGCATGACAAACCAACTTATACATGCTGAATATGAGAAACACATTATGGCATATATAGGAGCTTAATTTGGAGATGCATTTGAACCTTTGGTTCAAATGGATTTCAACCAAATGGATACTAGTTGCATTAGCTCAAGCAGCATCACATCTACATGCCAGGCTCATGCATCATATTGTTGCATATGTTTGTGTATTGATTGTTGGCACCGTTCCTTCTCGATAGGACCTACTCCGGAGGACGTTCCAGAGTACCTGTCTGTGAAGCAGTGCCTCCCTTGTTGATTTACCAGGCAAGCAAACCCCCTTGTTCATTCCGATATAATCCTACTCTCTCGCTCCTGCTCTCAGTTATTGCATTAGGAGAACAACGATTCATCTGCTACTTTGTGCTGCGGTAGTTGAACCCATTCCTCTGCATGACCTGTCATTGCCACAGTAAATAGTTGAAACCCACTAGCATGTGTAGGAGTTGATCAAGCCATGTTGTGTTCCTACCATGCTATGCCTGCTATTGCTTAGAGTTGTGTCAGGTCTGATTCATTGGGAATGAATTGGAGTGTTACGATATGTTTTGGTGCTGAGAGTTAAGTGTGTGAACACGATTTGGTAAAGGTAGCGGTGAGAGGCCATGTAGGAGTACATGGTGGGTTGTCTCACTGGAACCGTCCTTAAGCACTGAGTTCTATGTATGTTGTCCAATGACTCGATACTACCACACATTGGGCTCCGGGCGCTCCAAGCCCTCTCGACTTATTAACCAACTTGATCTCTGTCCAGGAGTCGCAACTAGTTTCTGGTGTTTGTAGGCAGTGTTAGTAGTCTACCAAGTGGCACCCGGCCAGGTGGGCTTGGGACAGACTAGGCACAAGTGGCACGGTGTACCAAGCGTAGATCCATCCGGCGAGGTGGGCTTGGGAACCCTGCAAACATCATTTGGGGCCGTGAGTGAAACCCCGGCCGGATCTCCTTGCGGATGGAACCCGAATAGGCGATAAACCTGGGCTAGAGTCTTGTGTGGTTAGTCAGGTCGTGGCCGACACCCTCGCGAGGCTTCCGCTTGAAGGTTGCCGAGATACATGACGTGTACATGGCGGTAAGTGGCGAGAGCGTGTGTGAAGAAGTACACCTCTGCAGGGTTAATATGATCTATTCGAATAGCCGGGTCCGCGGTTATGGACTTCTTGGATGCTTACATGGTACATAGACAACTTGAAGTGGATACTATAAAATGCTCAAGACAAGTGTGAGTGCTATGGATGGCCTTCTCGTAGGGAGACGGGAATGAATCCATAGTAGTGTATTGTGTGGTGATTAGTGGACTCGTGTGCGCCATATCACCTCAAGAGTTTCTGGTAGTCGTAGAACAGGATAGCCACTGAGTCAAAGCTGGCTTGCTGCAACTAAACTCCACATTACTCTCTTGATACAAATGCATGTATGGTAGGATCTGATGTAAGTCTTGCTGAGTACCTTTGTACTCATGTTGCTTTATTTATGTTTTTGCAGCGGAGACTTCGGTCTTACTAGTGTTCTCATGGACTTCGACTAGTAGCTTGTACCTCAGCTACGATCTTGACCGGACGTTGTAGATAGTCAGGCTTTCAGCCTTTTTCATTTATAGATGTCTGTACTCGGACATGTAATGCTTTCGTTTGTTGCTTGATTGCTCTGAATGTTGGGTCATGTGACCCCTGTTTGTAATTAATGCTATGATGGCTCTTTGAGCCTTATCTATATGAGTTGTTGAGTTATGCTGTGATGCCATGTTGAACAGCACATACTTGCATGTTATGCATACGTGTAATGTGTATTGCTATGTGTGGGATCTGACTATCTAGTTGTTTATCCTTAGTAGTCTCTCTTACCGGGAAATGTCTCCTAGTGTTTCCTCTGAGCCCTGGTAGCTTGCTACTGCTCCGGAACACTTAGGCTGGCCGGCATGTGTCCTTCTTCGTTCCTGTGTCTGTCCCTTCGGGGAAATGTCACGCGATGAATACCGGAGTCCTGTTAGCCCGCTACAGCCCGGTTCACCGGAGTCCTGTTAGCCCAGTGCTACAGCCTGGATTCACTCGCTGATGACCGACACGTTCGATGCTGGGTCATGGATGCCTGTCCCTGTAAGTTAGTGCCACTTTGGGTTTACGACTAGCCATGTCAGCCCGGGCTCCTTGTCATAGGGATGCTAGCGACACTCTCATATACGTGTGCCAAAAGACGCAAACGGTCCCGGGCAAAGGTAAGGCGACACCCGTGGGGATACCGTGCGTGAGGCCGCAAAGTGATATGAGGTGTTACATGCTAGATCGATGTGGCATTGAGTCGGGGTCCTGACATGAGATCTGATAGAGATAATAATAATAATAATATAAATATTGTTGGTATTTTTATGATATAGATTGAAAGTAAAGATTGCAATATAAAATAAATTGGAAACTTATATGATAAAAGATAGACCCGAGGGCCATAGGTTTCACTAGTGGCTTCTCTCATGATAGCATAAGTATTATAGTGAGTGAACAAATTATTATCGAGCAATTGATAGAAAAGTGAATAATTATGAGAATATCTAGGCATGATCATGTATATAGGCATCACGTCTGCGAGAAGTAGACCGAAACGATTCTGCATCTACTACTATTACTGCACACATCGACCGCTACCCAGCATGCATCTAGAGTATTAAGTTCATAAGAACAGAGTAATGCATTAGGCAAGATAACATAATGTTGAGGGATAAACTCAAGCAATATGATATAAACCTCATCTTTTTATCCTCGATGGCAACAATACAATATGTGCCTTGCTACCCCAACTGTCACTAGGAAAGGACACCGCAAGATTGAACCCAAAGCTAAGCACTTCTCCCATTGCAAGAAAGATCAATCTAGTAGGCCAAACCAAACTGATAATTCCAAGAGACTTGCAAAGATAACCAATCATACATAAAAGAACTCATAAAAAATCAAATATTGTTCATAGATAAACTTGATCATAAACCCACAATTCATCGGATCTCGACAAACACACCGCAAAAAGAGTTACATCAAATAGATCTCCAAGAATATCGAGGAGAACATTGTATTGAGATCCAAAGAGAGAGAAGAAGCCATCTAGCTAATAACTATGGACCCTAAGGTCTGAGGTAAACTACTCACACATCATCGGAGAGGCTATGGTGTTGATGTAGAAGCCCTCCGTGATCGATGCCCCCTCCGGCGGAGCTTCTGGAAAGGCCCCTAGATGGGATCTGTTGGTACAGAAGGTTGCGGTGGTGGAAATAGGGTTTCGTGGTGCTCCTAGAAGTTTTCGGGGTATATGAATATATATAGGAGGAAGAAGTAGGTCGGTGGAGCCACGAGGGTGGAGGGCGCACCCAGGGGGGTAGGCGTGCCCCCCTGCCTCGTGGCCTCCTCATTGGTTGCTTGACGTCCACTCCAAGTACCCTGGATCACGTTTATTCCAAAAATAACTCTCCCGAAGGTTTTATTCCGTTTGGATTCCGTTTGATATTCCTTTTCAGTGAAACACTGAAATAGGCAAAAAAACAACAATTTGCACTGGGCCTTGGGTTAGTGTGTTAGTCCCGAAAATAATATAAAATTGTATTAATAAGCCCATTAACATCCAAAACAGATAATATAATAGCATGGAACAATCAAAAATTATTGATACGTTGGAGACGTATCACTTCACGAGGCCAAAAATTATGAATATAATTCCGATCACGGTGAACTAGATGCATAAGATAAAACTTCTGATGAAATTCCAATTTCAATCGATTGTAGTTCCAAGTCCCAATATCATCGCATAGCCTATACCATGTCAATGAATTCTCCTTCAAAGATAAAGGGAATACCTTCTTCTTGACTTCATCCTCGGGCAAACCTGCAAGCTTAAATAATCCACAAACTTCATCCACATAGATTAGATGCATATCAGGATGTAATGTTCCATCTCCTGCATAAGGATTAGCTAGAAGTTTCTCTATCATACCCGAAGGAATTTCATAATAACTATTTTAGTAGGTGAAGTAGGTTGAGGGGAAACTCGTTTCTCTTCTGGTCGGGGTGAAGATACCCCGAACAAAACCCTCAAAGGATTATTTTCCATAGTAACAAATGACAGTAAATTTCGGGACACTATATAAAGTTTTCCTTACCAAAGGCACTTCACTCCCCGGCAACGGCGCCAGAAAAGAGTCTGAATGACCCACAAGTATAGGGGATCTATCGTAGTCTTTTCGATAACTAAAAGTGTCGAACCCAACAAGGAGAAGAAGGAAATTACAAGCGGTTTTCAACAAGGTATTCTCTACAAGCATTGAAATTATCGGTAACAGATAGTTGTGTGATAAAGTAATTCGCAACGGTAGCAAGTAACAAAAGTAACAAAGGTGCAGCACGGTGGCCCAATCCTTTTTATTGCAAAGGACAAGCTTGGACAAACTCTTATATAAAGCAAAGCGTTCGTTACTTTGATAATTTGATATGTGGGTGGACCGGTGCTTGGGTGCTGGCCTTACATGGACAAGCCTCCCACTTATGGTTAGCCCCTCTCGTAAACATCTGCAACTATGAAAGAAGAATTAAGATAAATCTAACCACAACATGAAACATGTGGATCCAAATCAGCCCCTTACGAAGCAACACATAAACTAGGGTTTAAGCTTCTGTCACTCTAGCAACCCATCATCTACTTATTACTTCCCAATGCCTTCCCCTAGGCCCAAATCATGGTGAAGTGTCATGTAGTCAATGTTCACATAACACAACTAGAGGGAAGACAACATACATCTCATCATAATATCGAACGAATACAAATTCACATGATTGCTTATAACAAGACTTCTCCCATGTCCTCAGGAACAAACGTAACTACTCACAAAGCATATTCATGTTCATAATTAGAGGAGTAATAATTATCATTAAGGATCTGAACATATGATTTTCCACTGAATAAACCAACTAGCATCAACTACAAGGAGTAATCAACACTACTAGTAACCCACAGGTACCAATCTGAGGTTTTGAGCCAAAGATCAGATACAAGAGATGAACTAGGGTTAGCGAGAAGATGGTGCTGGTGAAGATGTTGATGGAGATTGACCCCCTCTCGATGAGAGGATCGTTGGTGATGATGACGACGATGATTTCCACCTCCGGGAGGGAAGCTTCCCCGGTGGAACAGCTCCGCTGGAGCCCTAGATTGCTTCTTCCGAGGTCTCGCCTCGAGAGGACGGCACTTTGTCCCGAAAGCTCTATCTTGATTTTTTTTCCAGGTCAAAACCCTTCATATAGCAGAAGATGAGCACCGGAGGCCTGCCAGGTGGCCCACAAGGCAGGGGGTGCACCCAGGGGGGTAGGGCACGCCCCCACCCTTGTGGCTACCCGGTGAGTATCCTCTGGTGCTTTCTTCACCCAATATTATTTATATATTCCAAAATAATTCTTAGTGAAGTTTCAGGACTTTTGGAGTTATGCAAGATAGGTCTCTCAGATCTTCTCCTTTTCCAGTCTAGAATTCCAGCTGCCGACATTCCCCCTCTTCATGTAAACCTTGTGAAATAAGAGAGAAAATGCATAAGTATTGTGCTATAATGTGTAATAACAGCCCATAATGCAATAAATATCAATATAAAGGCATGATGCAAAATGGACGTATTTGGTATGTCATCCAAATGCATTTTCCATGGGAGAAAGCTACCAACAGCACCACAGAATATGAGTGACTCCTTGCCGGGCTCAGTATTGCAACAGAATTGGGAATTAAGAAGTTGATCATTCGTGAAGATTCACAACTTTTGGCGAGACAAGTGACCAAGGATTACCAAAGTCCATTGATGGAGGCATATGTGGAGGAAGTGAGAAAGCTGGAGTAGCGTTTTGACGGATTGCAAACAGAGCATGTGCCACGTGTGAAAAACAGCATTGTTGATCATCTGTCAAAATGCGCTTCGCAAAAGCTTCCTGTGGAACCAGGGACTTTTGTTCTCCACCTGACTCAACCCTCAGTATCCCAGCAACAATGTCTAGAAAGAGGAGGAAATTGGACTCCGGCAAGCCCCTCCCGACAGAGCTTCCTGAAGCCCCCGGTAGAGAGGTTGGCAGGAACAACTCCACTTCATAGGGCGACGAGCATCCCCATGCCGAACTACCAGTTCTTGAGGTTGAAATATGCGCTCCCACGAAGGAGGAGGTGCCATTAATCCTTGTTGCCGAGCCTCAAGCTCCCACTTGGGCACAACACATATTTCATTTCCTCCAAACTAGAGACCTTCCTGAGGAGCAAGACGAAGCTGAGAGAGTAGGCCGGAGGGCTAGTATGTATCAGTTCAACGACAACACGTTATACAGAAGGAGGCCCAACGGTGTGAAATTGAAGTGCATTTGCCGTGAGGAATGGAAGGAACTTTTGGCAGATATACATAAAGGCATGTGCGGCTCCCATATTGAATCAAGGGCCATGGTTGGAAAAGCTTTCCGACAAGGTTTGTACTATCCCACGACCCTCCAAGATGCAATCGAGCTAGTCACCAGATGTGAAGCTTTCCAGTTCCATTCCAAGAACATCCATCAACCTGCTCAAGCTCTCCAAACAATTCCTTTATCATGGCTATTTTCGGTCTAGGGGCTTGACATCTTGGGTCCCTTCCCCCGTGCTACCAGGGGCTTTGAATTATGGTACGTTGCAATCACAAGTTTTCAAAGTGGCCGAAAGTGGAGCCTGTGAGTAAGGTGACCGCACAATCAGCTATCAAGTTCTTGAAAGTATTGGTGTGCCGTTTCGAAGTACCCGCTAGAATCATCATTGACAACGGCACCCAATTCACAAGTTGTTCCTTCATGGAATACATTCAAACCCTCAGAAGCAAGGTTTCATTCGCTTCTACTGCCCATTCCAGAAGCAATGGACAAGCTGAGAGGGTGAACGTTGAACTACTATGAGGACTCAAGATGAGAACCTTTGATAGGCTGCGAAAGTGTGGTAGACGCTGGATTGATGAGTTGTTGTTGTTTCTTTGTCCCTCCGTATAACACCAAATCGAGCTACTAGGCAGACTCCCTTCTCTCTAGTCTATGGGGCAAAAGCAGTGATCCCCACATAACTCATATATGGGTCACCTTGAGTATTTGCCTACAATGAAGTAGGGCAAGAGCAGCACTGCCATGACGATGTCGTGCTCCTTGCGGAGAACCGTCTCCGTCCTGCTACGGGTGCTGCATGCTACCAGCAAGCTCTGCATCGCTATCACAGCCGCAGGGTTCAAGCCCGGAGCCTTGAGGAAGGCGAACTTGTCCTTAGGCGTGTTCAGTCGGCCAAGGGTGCAAACAAGTTGACGCCTAAGTGGGAAGGCGCTTACCGGGTAGTACGAGTCACCAAACCCGGCGTAGTTTGTCTGGAGACCAGAGATGACATTTAATTGTAGAACTCATGGAACATTAAGCATCTTCGTAAGTTCTACCCGTAAGGCACAGCTATTGGGCCCTGCCCGGCAGCCACCCTTTTGTACAAGCCTTGTCGATGTGCATGTAACCCTTTGTACAAAGCCAGACATAGACCCCGAGCACAAACAATAAAAGGAAGCATTGGGGGGGGGGGCTCCAAAACTTGCATGCATGCATAGCATAACATGAACTTGCCATGAGCATGTAGATGACATCATATGCAGCTATTGTTTCCCTCTACAGTAACTTCAGGACTCTTGCCACAGACTCAGTCCCGAAAAGAAGAAAAGGGGACAAGCCTACATATCGATCTCCGACAAGCCAAATAGATAAGTTCACTTTTTTATCCATACGTGTTTCTATAAGGAGCAAGCTTACGCGTAGAGAAACCTAGTCACCTTTGAAGCATTTGTGCTCCCACCCCTTGACCCAAACACTTCTTCGGTTAAGATGGTTGTAGTGGCTCTTGATGGAGAAGGCTCGACGGGGGGCTGGTCCCCTTCCATAGTTTGAGCCCGGCAGGTCTAGCCTCGCGACAATGAACGGAGGGCACCGACAAGATAGCTTGCTGTTGAGACTTGTTTATTTAAAGATATAGAGGCAGTCTCCTCTGCATGTATGTAATACATGCACAAGTACCCGACATGTGGCACCACGGCTCAGAGAAACCGGAACGCCCCGTATTCCAGCCCAGAGATCGAGGAGAAGTCTTCTGGAATATGATACTGCTTAGCATAGAACAAATCAGCTCTTTGTTACAAGCTATATGTATACAAGGGGATTACATTGGCACAACGACACTAGGCCTGCCACGGTTGCTCTATGCAAGTAGCAGAACACACGAAGCAGCAGAATAACTACTGGCAGTGAAACAACGATGACGGTGATGAACTCCACTCCGTAGGTACTCTGGCTGGAACGCTTATCCTAGGTCGCAAAAAAGGGATCCATGGCAAACAAGAAATCAAATCCGGCATGACCTGCAAACCGGCATCACACGCCAGGTCAGTACATTGAATATACTTACAAGCTCACAACAACCAAAGTAATCAAGACAGACAAAAGCATGGCAGTTATAGGTTAACAAGGATTAACATGATATTATTAGAAGAACATGGCATGAACAACATGATACAACAACATGGCATGAACAACATGATACAGCTAGAACAATATGAGCATGGCATGAACATATAAACACAATGACACTATCATGCAACATGATGACGTTATCATGCACCAACTTACTCTGTTCGGGTTACCTTGTAACCATCACGAACATCACATGATCATCTCAGGATCCAATCAAGCTTGGTATCAACAATACCGTAGTAATCATTACATGACCACAAGGAGCTTGATATCTACCCTTGACTCTTGCATAATACCATAAATATCCATCAACTCGGTATCCTCGATACCACGATGATCATCTCATGATCACAATCTACTCCTTTCTCATCATCGAACCAAGGTTGTTATTAAGCACATTATTATTATTACTGTTGACCCACAGTGTGATGAACTACAAACTGGGCCGTTATCCGTGGGCGCGGCTATCGATAGATTTAATACACACTCTGCAGAGGTAGCGCACTGTACCCACACCACGGAACCCATGGCCTCGCACTCCCATTCGGGTGGACGAATGGCGTTCCGACAAAACCGTCCTACTGCCATGACACTCTCCCGGCCACTCCGACAAACTCCCCTTTGGGCTAAGTCATGGGTGGCCCCGTGCCTTCCGAAGGCATCAACGGTCACCGTCGTGGCTAAACATAAACGGTCCCAAACGGGGACAATGTATCCATACTCAACAACGGGCACACAAGGCTTATGCCGTCCTACACGGCCAAGGTAGCGCCCGCGCATAACATTCCCTCGTTGGAGGGACCGGCGAGAGGCATGACAATAGACCCAGTTAGGACCTCCCCATAAAGGCACATGTGGTTGCATTGGTCAGCTCGATATGGTGGAACCATGACTCAGCGAACAGTTGTTCAAGTTCAATTTAATCTGGTTAAACTTGAATGCAATATAATGAGCCATGATAAAATAACATGACGCAATTACAATGCATGAGCATGATATAAGCATGGGGTGCAACATAACTAACAACCATATCAACAATGAATCATATTCAACTGAGCATGGCATAATGACGAGCTTGAATATCACAAGTATAACACTACTCATAGCATAACATGACCACTATCATTAACAATAAATACCATGCAATAACACATCAATAATATTATTGAGTAAACACATAACCAACTAACAACAAAGGAACAATGCATATCAATGGTACTCGGTAACCGACGACAGTCATGCACCGAAGAACATGACCAAACCAACATGTACTACTACCAAGCATGACCAATATGTAAGTAATACTAGAAGGTAGAACATGATAACAGAGTGGAAGAAAACATAGCATGATGGTAACCACCGATCGATAAGCATAACCGAAATCACGACAGTAGTAGCAAAACAAACATACAGTTATTAAAGATTCAAGTTGAAAACCAATGCTACTGCATGGCTATCATGCAAATGGTGGTTGTGGCTTGCCTGGGGATGAAGAAACCACCGGGAAGAAGTGCAGAAAGATCGCGGAAGGAATCACCAAAAAAGTTTCTCTCCCGAGGAGGGCTGATTAGGGGCAAGGGAAAAAAGGTCATTTCTAGTATTTCAAACCATAGTGAAAATGATACCAACAGAACGGGCTCGACAAGACAAAGAAGTAGGCTTTGGATTCACCTCAATCGGAGTCTCGAGCAAAAAATTGTGATAGTTTTTCTGCCAGGGACCCATCTGCAAATAAACCTTCACAAACCAGCCCCTGACTGAAGAACGGAAAGCATAGAAGCTGAGAACACGCTTACTAACAGAGAAAACATATTCTTGGTCGAATGAGGAGGAAAATACACTTTCACACTAAAGAAGCGTACTTAGGCCTGAAGAAGACCTGAAATGTGCTTTCATTGGTGGAGGACGTATTCTTAGGAATACGCCTCCACTTATCCACCTCGGTAGGTCCAAGTCAACGCGCTGGCCGGCTGACTGGAGGGGCCCGCGGGAGATGGGGCCCGCCTGGCATGGTCTTCGTCTTCAACCCCGGGCACGCCCGCGGAAGGGAGCAGAGGCGCCGTCCTCCGGCGATTCCTGGCGGCTCTGACCACCGTTCTCGCCGGCCAGCCTACCCACATGCTCACCACGGCGAGCCGCACCCATCCTCGGGTAGCGCAGACCTTGGGGAGGGCACGCTCAAGCGCACCTTCGGTCACGGCAGCGACGGGATTCGGGCGATGATGGAGTCAAGGCTATGGTGGAGGACAAAGAGAGGCATGGTTTGGGAGGGGTTCATAGGGGTTGAGGGACTCTCCTGCAGGTGGAACGGGAAGGGGAGGGGCTCAGCATGCCGCAAATTTAGGTGGGGGCCAAAGGCGACCATGGTGGCGATGGTGGGGAAAGAGAGGCTCTGGAGCTTGAATGAGGGACTGGATGGGGTCCTGGGAGTGAGGTGAGGCGACTGGTGTGCTCGGGAGGCCGCGAGGAGGGCTACTTATAGCTGGGGTGAGGGACACGGGCTCAGGTGCCGCCACTCGCGCTCGGCCAAGGCTCTGGCGATGTGCAGCGATCACGGGGAGGCACGGGAACATGACAAGGGAGGTGCGGATGAGGCGCAGAGGTCACGGAGACGAGCTACGCTCGAGGACACGAGGAGGAAGACGCCGCGACGCGAACAGAGCCGGTCGGCTACAACGCTCCCGTGGGCGCGCGGCGACGAGCACTGACGGAGAGGCTTACGGAGGGGAAGATGGATCCAAGGAGAAGGCGACGGCTCGGGGAACCTATTGGACACACTCACGAGCGCGATAACGACGAGAGGGGGAGGGGCCGGAGCTAGGCGATGTTCTGGACGCGGCATTGCACGCCAAAGCGATGGTCACTACGTGCACTGGTGCACACACTGCCACAAGCCATGCCAAAAGATGTCCGGGGATTAGTCCTTCCAGGGGAGGTTTCAACTGCGGAGGTAGCTCGGTAAAAGACTTGGTGGTTAAATGGTAAGTGAGTTCTGAAGTTTACTTCATCAAACTGAATCATTATGTAGTGATCAACAGAGTGAGGTTAAGAGGCAAACTAAATTTCAGCGGAGTTTAGGTTAGGAAGAACTATAGTCCTGTGAATTTTGAGGTGATTTGGACAAGTATTTTATATAGTTGCTTTACAACTACATAAACTGGTCCAGAAGCAAAAACAGGAAGAAGCACTCACATAGTGTGATCGATTAGGCTGAAAATGAACATGGCACGGGTATTTGGGCTTATGAGAGTGACATAAAAATTTCATAACATTTGGCCAAGCCAAAATGGTACTTCCTTCATACAACACTTCTCTGGACAGAAACTTAGGAAAACTCCTGATGGAAAATGGCAAGATGAAATGAGCCCAAATCTTGTGGATATAGGTTATATAATTAGGAGAAGGCCTTGGAAAATTTTCAACAATAATGGAGCAATATAAAATGTACTTGCTTCACTAATTGAAAATTTGGACAGAAACAAAGATTTGAAGCTGTGCTCACATGGATGCATTGCATGAGCTAAAATCTGGTGGAGATCTTTGATTTGATAATATGAAGGACCATGCAAAATTTCAACTCATTTGGACCATCCTAGCTAGTACTTCCTTCCCAACTAATTCCCTCATGCAAGAAATTTGAAAAATTTCTCAGGAATATTCACTAGGAAAATTAAGTTAAATTTTGGCAGGAGGCAATTATATGGACATGAAAAGGTGTCCAAAAATTTTGAGGTCAATTGGGCAAAGGTAAATGGCACTTGCTTCACAAACTGCCATTCAGGACATAATAGGAAATGAATTAATTGAGCATAATGAGGAACATGTCAAATGAAATATTTTTCCATATTTGAGGAAGATATGACCCAAACAATTTATGAGAATTATTTGGGAATTTTGGGAGTTATAGAAATATAGGTTGCTTCACAACCTAGGGCAAATTGGGTTATTCCTTTAATAGAAAAGGAATATTTCCAAGGAAAAGAATATTGGGGTTTGGTCCAAGATGGAAATGGCAAGGTCTTGGGAAGGGCTTTGACGATGACAAGCCACTCTAGAAAGGAATGAAAGGTCATCTTCTTCAGTTTCCAGGCCACATAGCCACGGAAAAAGAAAACTCAATTAAAAATCTCAGAAAAACTAAAGAAAAAGAAAGGGCCAAAAATCAGGCTGTGACACGGCAAGACCGTCTTTTTTCATTACTATGCAAATAAGAAGATACATACCTTACATAACACAAACATGGATAAAATAGATTACATAGCTGAAGCTAAACTTTGGAAAATGCCTACATATTTTAGATTGAAAAAAAAGATAAGTGCCCCGTAATCCCTTTCTTGTCCCTCTCCTCCTAGGAACTACAGTGGGAGATGAAGAGGGCAAAAGGAGTGCTTGGGCAGAAGCCCAGCCCCACCCATCAGAACCCACCGGAAGCATCCTAACAAGATCGGGAGTGGCGAGGCAGCGATGGAGGGAGACGGAGAGAGCCACTGAGTGGCGCCCTGGCCACCACCAACAGGACCAACAGGTCACACCAGCACGGACACAATCAGGGAGATCCTGCTGGGGCTCAGTTGGAAGACTCCTGGAGGAGGCGAAGGCACCAATAGAACATCCCCTCTCCGGCCACCGCCCGAAGAAGCTGGTGATGATGGTACTGGGGAGGGAGGGGAGGAGCGGAAAGACGAGGCAATGGGCTGGCAGTACGAGACGAAGGTGTCGGTGCCATCGTACTCCGACCTGAAAGCCTGCCACCCGCCTTCTCCTTCCCCGCCTATTTTTTCCTCATCACTGTCGCTCAGGGTGGACGCCGAGCCTTCGGCCCGTCACCTCCCCCGAAGCGGATGATGGTGGCGGTGGCGCCCCAAGCATGCGGAGAGCACTGCTCCCCACCATGGCGGGCAGGAGGGCACCGCCAACTTCAACATCATCCCCGACCTCGCCAAAAGGAGCGATACCGGGATTACTTAAGACCTCGAGTGCGTTCCTGCTGGCGGGTCGACGAGCTCCTCCAACTTGCGGTAGGGATGACGCCCCCTCCCTGGACAGTGTGGTCGCGAGGAGTGGGAGAACGCTCCACCATGACGGAGAAGCACATCGCCCTCCACACTATGGTCGGTGTGGCGTTCGCCGACACGTCACCACAAACCGCGACTGACCCTTCTACGATCGCCACGCCTCCCATGGCCCCGAACTAGACTCACTCCCTGAGCGGTGGCGCGGACCTCCTGAGCCATCACTCCCGAACGGAGGACTGGGGCTTGGCCCCGATCTCTCCCTCTTGGCATGCCGAATAAGAAGGCAAGGAAGAAGAAGGTAGAAGTGCGTGGATGGATGCCTCCGCTCCCCCTAGCGCTCCCTTTTTATAGGAGAGCCGGGGAGGGAGATGATTCTCCACCTACTCCCGAGGGCTCCTCTAAGTTCGACCTTCCCGAGCTGTGGATGATGGCCGAGCCCATCGACCACCCTCTGGCACCAATCCGAAGAGTTTTGACACTCTTCCCAGCACCATGCGCATCCGTTACCTACCCTGCGCGGCGCATGCGGCATACGTGGCGGAAAGGGTGGGCTTGATGGGATGAGTGAAATTGCAATTACTGCCCCATGGTATAAAGTCATTCACATACCATAAAATAGGCTGGCCCCCACCACGTTTGGCATCACAAGACGAGCGGAAAAACTACAAACAGACTCAAGCACAGGTTAATGAAGAAGAAAGGAAAATATCAAGAAATAAGCTACCACAAGCCTCCTGCCGGTGTACCTAATGGGGCCTACCCCAACGATGCTCGACAACATGTTCAGGCCAGGCCCGGGGGCTCCTATCAGTGCAAGAAACCTTAAGGTGTGTTGCCCAGACTGTACACAGGCACAGAGGCAAGACCGCAGCGAGAAGACAAGACCAAGCCAGGAAGAGGTAGCTCTTTGAGGAATCAAAGGGCGGATCAAGAAGACCAAGACATGCCGAAGAAGAGAGATATCGCTAAGGAAAAACCTCCCTTGCCGGGCAAGCGAGCTTGGTCGGGTCGAGGTCAGCCCAAAGACAATTCCCAAGACTTCCCCGGCAAGGGTTGCCGGGGCCGCTCGCGGCCTGCACCCCCGCCAAGACTCCACCGCTCCACCACATTGCGACGCAAATCACCCATCAGTGCAATGTCGAGCCCCCAGATAATTAAGTGGCTGTCATTTGTCATGTGGCTGTCACTTAGGAGGAAGATCACATCTATATGAAACCCGTCCACAGGCATGTCAAGCAGACATGCGAGAGATGGCTGAAGTGGCATGGTAAGGCTCGCCGGGCTACGTCTATGACATGATACTAAGCGATGCATTTAATGCACCTTGTCCTGTCTACAGAGTTAGGTATGATAGCACTGTTTGCTATCTAATCACTGGATAATGGTTTTTTGCCATTGTGGTAACCCCTTTACCTATAAAAGGAGGGTCGTGGCAACCTTAGAGAGGATTCGGACCCCTGTACACTCATATGCGCGTAGCGGCTCTCCCCGAGGCCACCCTGCCGGGCTTGAGTGATGTGCGTTCTCCATGGTCTCTCCATCAATCCACCCAAAAGCAGGAGTAGGGTTTTACGCTTCGCAGCGGCCTGAACCTGGGTAAAAACGACCTGCATCACCACTGGTGTGCTGCCCGATGGCCTCCGCTCTTTGTGTGATGCGCCCTTCCCCTTGCCGAACCACAAGGGGCCGATGGCCCCATAGGTGGTCGTGCTCTGCCACTACAAATTCAAAATTTTGAATACACTTGATGTTGATTCCAAATAAGAATACATTTCATGTACTAACTAGATCTTCATAATCTAAACCATGTTTCATACATACACTGTGTCTATCGCACAAAGTATAGTGCCCAGCCCCCTACATTATGAGAGGTACTTAGCCCTGAGCTGCAAAAGCCACACATTATCACAAATTCAAATAAATCCTCTATATATTATATGTAGTATAACATGTTCATAATCACACCATGCGTATCACCATTATATATATTCATCCATGCATCGGTTTAAAACACTATGATATCTTCTTCAAATATCTGAATCCACTTTTATAATGAATTATGATCTCTATTCCTCTTTTACACCCACACAATCCACTTATCTTTGTAGCTAGCGCTAACTTTCTCTCGTGGATGCACATGCCCACCTCCCTCTCACCCTCCCTCAGCATTCTCTAGCTCCATCGCGGACATTAGTCATTTCACTTTAGGTCATTCACTCACGATCTGTGTAGGCCCCCCAGCTCCTTTCCGGCACACACCGGTCGATATACCTCTCTAGCTAGGTGTGCCTACCACAAACACAAGCTTTCCCTCATCTCTTCTCACCATCCATGCCTCACTCCGCCCCTCTTTTCATCGATCTCATACTCGCACACTCCTTCCCCCTCGATATAGTAGGCCTCTCGCACCACCTCCTAGCTGCATCCCTCTCTCTCTCTATCCTTCTCTCTGGGCCTTATTTGCTTCCAACACATACATGCATGTATACCGACCGATCTCCCTACATATACCTCAATCGACTATAACTCTTTTTCCCCATGCATCGATCGACGTACCTCACAAGTTATGTCTCTCCCTTTCTCCAACAAAGGACGATTGATCTTCCTATGTCGTTACGTCTCTTATCATAGCCATATTCTCCCCCTCAACATTCATGCATGCCTATGTTGTTCATCTTGGGTGGGAAACAAATAGTAAAGCAATCATCATCTGTCCTTTTATTAAATTAAAGCAATCATCAGCCTGCTATCATTATTTTTGGATCCATCCACTGGTTGTTACCATCACTCTAAATTTCTGCATGCTCTCCTTACATAATCTCACCATATTTTTTTCGTATGCACGTCAGATATTGTACACAGTCATGCTGAACATGTAGAGAAAAAGAGAAGAGTTTTGTGTGGCAATACGATGTCATGCAGACATTGCTCCATGGTGGGTTCAATGGCAAACCCTCCCCACCCCTCTCCAGATTGTAATGGAGAGGAAGATATCTGTTCCGAGGCGGATTCAGACCCCGCTGACCACACCTATTTACCCCCCAAGGTGTTTGCTCTACCTTGGCATGATGATGTTAGTCATATCATGCATATGTTGCCTTGAAGTGCCTACTTTTGACATCATATATGTCATCTTCTTAGTTTAGACATGTTCTATAATGCCACCTATTTAGTTTCTATATCATATATGGGAATTGTGCAGTCTCATGCCTTTTGGCCAGCCATAATATACGTGAAATGTATAATGCCATCCTGTTTAACTAGGCATCATATATTTGAATGATATCTTGCCCATCCTTTTCTTCATTACATTTCCAGTTGTCGACAATGTTTGTACATTAAACTACTCTTCCTGTGAATCAACCATTTGGGTGGGAGATTGAAAAATCTAGAGTGAAAACAAGGCCTTCAGCACAGACAGTGCTACCTGTCGAAGCAAATCTCTTGTTGGGTCCCGATAGCTCCTCAGAGATGGATTCAGAGACAGATGACCAGTCCTATTCCCCCACCGAGGTGTATGCTCTAACTTGGCATAGTTATACTGCTCATATCATGCATATGGTGTCTTGCATTGCATAGATTGGACATCATATACACAACATTCAACACCATGTTCTTAGTTCAGACATCATATCTAATGCCCTCTGTTTAGCATATAAATCACATATGTGAATTAAATGATGCGATCCTGATTGCTTAGATAACATGTAGGTGAATTATGTCATATGATCATGTTTAGTTATTCATCATATCTTTGAATTACATTATGCTATGCTATCCAGTTTAGATAGACATCATATATGTGAAATTATGTCATGCTATCCGTTTTAGTTAAACAATATACATGTCAACTATTTCATGCCCTCTTTTTTCCACACTATCTATTGCATATGTCTCTCATACAATGTCTGTACATTCAACTACGTTTCCTGTTTATCAGCCATTTGAATTGGAGCGGGTGATGTCAGCATCTAGCGGGCTAAAAAACGATCTTCAAATAAAACAGTGCTACCTCTTGGTGGAGATAGTACCCCTGAGGGAGTCCTGGATTAGGGGGTATCTGGACAGCTGGATCATATCCTTTGGCTGGATTGTTGGACTATGAAGATACAAGATTGAAGACTCCGTCCCGTGTCCGGATGGGACTCTCCTTGGCGTGGAAGGCAAGCTTGGCAATATGGATATGTAGATCTCCTTCCTTGTAACCAACTCTGTGTAACCCTAGCCCCCTCCGGTGTCTATATAAACCGGAAGGGTTTTAGTCTGTAGGACAACATACAATCATAGCATAGGCTAGCTTCTAGGGTTTAGCCTCTTCAAGCTCATGGTATATCAACTCTTGTACTACTCATATTATCAATAATAATCAAGCAGGACGTAGGGTATTACCTCCATCAAGAGGGCCCAAACCTAGGTAAAACATCGTGTCCCCTGCCTCCTGTTACCATCCGCCTTAGACGCACAGTTTGGGACCCGCTACCCAAGATACGCCGGTTTTGACACCGACATTGGTGCTTTCATTGAGAGTTCCTCTATGTCGTCATCGTTAGGCTTGATGGATCCTTCAATCATGGATAGTGATGCAGTCAAGGGTGAGACTTTTCTCCCCGGGCGGATCTTTGTATTCGGCGGCTTCGCACCGCGGGCCAACTCGCTTGGCCATCTGGAGCAGATCGAGAATTACGCCCCTGGCCACCAGGTCAGGTTTGGAAGCTTAAACTACACGGCCGACATCCACAGAGACTTGATCTTCGACGGATTCGAGCCCCTGCCAAGTGCGCCACACGGTCACAATGAGCATGATTTAGCTCTACCATCGGACAGTGTTCAGGAGACTGCACCGGCAACCGCTCCGACCCTCAATTCGGAGCCAATTGCGCCATCCATGGACGGGTGGATAGACCCCGCCACGGAGGCCGCATTCTCAGCGGCGATCGAGCAGAGTATCAACCTTACCCTTCACGAGAGCCATCACGCCAAACTACCGGATTCTTCCCCGGCTACGGACTCCCAACCGCCTGCGCCCGTGCCTATTGAATCCGACTGGGCGCCGATCATGGAGTTCACCTCCATGGATATCTTTCAACACTCGCCCTTCGGCGACATAGTGAACTCATTAAGGTCTCTCTCCTTGTCAGGAGAGTCCTGGCCGAACTATGTCCGGCAGGATTGGGATGCGGATGACGAAGAAATTCGCCGCCCACCCACCACCCACTTAGTAGCCACTATCGACGATTTGACCGACATGCTCGACTTCGACTCTGAAGACATCGATGGTATGGACGACAATGCAGGAGACGAACAGGAACCACTGCGCATAGGGCACTGGACGCCCACTTCATCATATGATGTATATATGGTGGACACACCCAAAGAAAACGACAACGAGGAATGGAAGGACGCAGCGAAGGATTGTTCCCTCGAGAAGCAGTCAAAGCGGCGGCGTAAGCGCCACTCCAAATCCCGCCTCGGTAGAAACAGTGATCATATAGACCCAACAATAGACCAGGGTAAGCCAGCGGACAACAAACACGACATTGAACCATCGTCTGACCACGGCAACACGAAGAATCAAACCGAACAAACCGACTCCGGTGAATATAACAGTCCGGATGACATCACACCGGATAGGCACTCGGAGTAACAGAATAGCCATCAAAGGCTTGTTGCCACTTCGAGGAGTCCGAAAAGCAGAAGCAAAGGCTCAGGGCTGCACAAGACACACTCATAATTAGATGGAGTGAAGTACTCAACACTGCAGAAATGTACAACGGTAGTCGCCACACAAAGAGCTACCCGAAGCGAAAGCTGCTACCTGAATTCGATGAGGAGGCCTTAGATCCCCCGCAATCAAAAAACAAAACAGCCATCCGGTCGGATAGACGACCTCGTGGCCAACATAGAGCGGCAAACGACGCCGCACACAAGCCAGTACGCGATCCACGTGAGGGCTTGCATCAAAAGGATGGCGCAACCAGATCCATCTACGGGCCAAGGAAGCGCGCTGCAGCACGCAATGCAACACAACAAAAATCCGAACACCAAGGTACACCCAAATACAGGGATTCAAACCCGTAAACATAGAGGCGTACGACGGAACGACAGACCCTGGGGTCTGGATTGAGGACTACATCCTCCATATCCACATGGCTCGAGGAGATGATCTCCACGCCATCAAGTACTTACCCCTCAAGCTCAAAGGGCCAGCTCGGCACTGGCTTAAAAGCCTCCCCGAAAACTCCATTGGAAGCTAGGAAGAGCTCGAAGACGCTTTTCGGGCAAATTTTCAAGGGACCTATGTCCGACCACCGGATGCAGACGATTTAAGTCATATAACTCAACAGCCCGGAGAGTCAGCCCGAAAGCTTTGGAATAGGTTTCTCACTAAAAAGAACCAAATAGTTGACTGTCCGGACGCCGAAGCCTTAGCAGCTTTCAAGCACAGCGTTCGAGACGAATGGCTTGCCAGACACCTCGGCGAAGAAAAGCCAAGAACAATGGCAGCATTAAGAAGCCTCATGACCCGCTTTTGCGCGGGCAAGGACAGCTAGTGAGCCTGATGCTGCACCAGTGACCCAAGTACATCCGAAGTCAGGGATGGACGGGAAGCCACGACGCAGCAAAAACAAGCGCCGGAATAAAGAAGACAGCCCGAAGAGCACATCGGTAAACGCAGGATTCAGAAGCTCTCGGACAGGTCAGCAAAAGCTGCCCTCCAAAGGCAACAGAGATGAACTGTCCAGCCTAAACAAGATTCTGGACAAAATATGTCAGATCCACAGCACCCCCGATAAACCTGCAAATCATACCCATAGAGAATGTTGGGTCTTCAAGCAGTCCGGCAAACTCAACACCGAACACAAGGGGCAGGATACATCAAGCGCAGACGAGGACAAGCCTCGCAAGCAAAGCACTGGGGAACAGAAGAAATTCCCACTAGAAGTCAAAACAGTAAACGTGTTACACATGATGAACTGGAGAAACAAAGCGGCACTCCTAGAGACACATGCCCCAGGGCCTATCACCGCGGAGTTCTGCCACTGGTCATCCAAACCGATCACCTTTGATCATCGGGATTACTCGGCAAGTATCTGGCATGCAAGATGGGCCACCTTGGTGTTAGGCCCGATAATTAACGGATACCATTTTGCACGAGTCCTGGTGGAGGGCGGCAGTAGTTTAAACCTGATATATCAGGACACAGTCTGCAAAATGGGGATAGACCCAACAAGAATCAGCCATAGCAATACTACCTTTAAAGGAGTAACGCCAGGCCAAGAAGCCCATTGTACGGGCTCCCTGCTACTAGAGGTTATATTCGGCTTTCCCGATAACTTCCGCAGTGAAAAGTTAACCTTCCACATCACTCCGTTCCAAAGTGGCTATCAAGCACTACTCGGACACGAAGCTTTCACTCGCTTTAACGCAATACCGCATTACGCTTCTCTC
Source organism: Triticum dicoccoides (assembly GCF_002162155.2). Classification (NCBI taxonomy): domain Eukaryota; kingdom Viridiplantae; phylum Streptophyta; class Magnoliopsida; order Poales; family Poaceae; genus Triticum; species Triticum dicoccoides. Next base: position 209,239,963 of record NC_041380.1, read on the forward strand.
ATACTTAAGTTGCCCGGTCCACATGGCATCATTACAGTAAATGGAAATATTGAGCGCTCCTTGCACGCGGAAGACCGTGCGGCTGCCTTGCCAGCCGCACACCAAAAGGCCTCACCAACTAGAGCATCTGACAGGTCGTTAAGACCACGAACGTGGTTAGACGAGTCCGGTGCAGCTATATGTAATTGATACAGGTCTGATGCCTATACCCCTATAACAATAGAAGGGGCTCAACGTGCGTAAACAAGTGGCAATTAGGCTCCACTTTAATCATCTTGAACTGTGCATGGTTTATTTAGTATAACCTACCTTTTGCACGACAACTTTTCAACTAAGTTCCTCTCTTTTTCAGACGACCATTGTGCTACACCCGTCCAGGATACGGCACAACGGAGACACAGGCGCAGACATGCAGCAGGGACCCGTTCCAAGGATTCTTTTTAGATTAAGACCCTGCGTAAACCTTTTTTACTGTCTCTTGTTGATACACATCCCCCGGATTCTCACTACAATTGAGAAGGATGCTGACGTATTGGCATGTGGCCACATCAGAATACTGCACGTACCTGGACACCAGGGGCTTATTACAAAGGGCACTGTTGAGCCTAGTTTACATCATAAAGACCGAATCCTTAGGGAGTGTTCGGCATCGCGAGTTTGGCCTTATATGCATCAGCTCCGAATCATGTCTTTGGTCAAATGTTGGGTTTGCCCGGCTCCTGTGTTTTGCTGCCTTACGTTCCGCTCTATCGGCTAAGGCGGCACCAGGAGAACTACTGCGATTGTGCCCTGCTTCATCCGGATGAGCACCTCAGTAGAGAAAGCCGAAAACTGACTATCATGATATAGCGTGAGACTGGTCAACCACTCGATGACCTAGCAGAATCTTTGAGATTCCTCCGCCTTAATGAAGGGCCGTTTCCAGGCCAGGCTTGTACGCGCCCCGAATTCGAATGAGCGCGGATCCACCAGGGGCTATATAGTAGCCCCACTGTCAAACTCCTATGGCTTAGTGAAAGTGTTAAAGCATTATAGTCCGATTGCCTAGTTCGATGCGCTATCACCTCCTTAATGTACCAAGACGTTGGATCAAGTGTGAACATGCGTCTTCTGCGAACACCCCCACATTATAAGCGTGGGGGCTGAAGCCGACGACTGCCATCTTTCAGGTTATATACATATATACATAAACGGCCGCACAGGAGGCATCATAGTACTTTCGGGCAAAAGTATAAATACAGCCTTGATAAACTCAATAAAACATTGTTTTTACAATGGGAATACATGTCACTCAAACATAATATTCTTCGAGCACTGAGCCTCTATCGAATGAGTGCCTTCAAGAACTTCTTCAAAGTAGTGCTCGACAGCCACTCGGCCTATGGCCGAACCCTGTGCCACAACAGTGGTGGCATCCATCTCCGCCCAGTATGTTTTGACACGGGCAAGGGCCATCCACGAGCCTTCTATGCATGCCGACCTGTAACCCCCCGAGACCGATGTGCCAGGTGTCATCCAGTTATTCGCTGCTGTTGCCTTGTCATTGCTTGCATGTCATGCTTTGCATATCATGTCATCATGTGCATTTCATTTGCATACGTGCTCGTCTTATGCATCCGAGCATTTTCCCCATTGTCCGTTTTGCATTCCGGTGTTCCGTTCTCCTCCGGTGGTCTTTTCTACCTTTCTTTCATGTGTGGGGATTAAACATTTCCGTATTGGACCGAGACTTGTCATGCGGCCTTGGTTTACTACCGGTAGACCACCTATCAAGTTTCGTACCATTTGGACTTCGTTTGATACTCCAACGGTTAACCGAGGTACCGAAAAGGCCTCGTGGGTGTTGCAGCCCAACACCCATCCAATTTGGCCCAAAACCCACCAAAACTTTCTCCATCATCTAGAGCATTCGATCACGATCGCGTGGCCGAAAACCGCACCTCATTTGGACTCTCCTAGCTCCCTCTACCTATAAATATGTGCACCCCGTTCATTTTCGCGGATGAAACCCTAGCCTCTTCTCCACCGCGCCACCGGACACGTCCGGGCGGAGCCGGACATGTCCACCGCCGCACTGCCATGTCGCCCAACCAATAGGAGGGTGCCACGTCATCACCGCCGCCTCCCTCCTTCACTCGCGCGCCGCCATGTGGCGCTGCCTCCCTCCTCCACCGCGTGGCCCGGGGAAGCCCATCGCAGGCCCGCCGCCACTGCACCCTGCCGGCCCTGCCCCGACGGATCCGCGCCGCTGCTCCGGTTCATCGCTGGCGCCGCCATACTCGTCGCCGGGCCGGTCGCCTTCCGCTGCCGCCCACGGGCGTCCTCGCTGGCGTCGTCCAACGGCACCACCCCGCGCCGTGCTCGCCGGAGTTCCACCGCCCTTCGCCGTCATTCGTCGCCGGAGATCTGCTCCGGCGGAATCCGGGGGAGTGGGATGAGATCCACCACTCCCCAGAACCAAATGGCGTTCCCCGTCCCGGATCCGCGCTGTCCCGCACCACATCATCCCATGTTGACTTTTCCCGCGGGGTAAATTTCCACTAAGTCCACGAGATTTCCATGTTTCATACGCCCATATTCATCATGTCGTAACTTGGCATCCGTAACTCCGATTTGGGCATATAGCATATCAAAATGTTCGTCTCAAAGATTACATCATTTCATCTCATTGCATCATTTTCATTTGAGTTCATCTTGATGCCCGAAATGCTGTTATAAGAGTGATACTTGAGATAATTCTCAGATCTGCTGCTCCATTTAGATATTTGTCATTTTTCCATGATTATTGTGTGCATGTTATGCCCATGAGCTCTACATATGTTTTGTTAAGGGTTTTGCCATCTTTCCAGGGGTGCAACCCATGTATTTTTGTGATGTGTGTGGTGACTAGCACAAGCTTGCAAAGTGGTGCACTTGTTAATGCTGATTTCAGGGACTTGGCATTTCCACTAAGTCCTTGGTCTGTTTATCTCATTATGGCCATATGTTCATGTTGTTTCCTAGTGATTCGTGCCTCCTTTGAGGATGATCAGTAAGGATGTTTTGTTAATCTTGTAGTGCTCGATCCATCCATGTCTTTGTTTGCAATTATGGAGCAGCCTAACTTGAGTCAATCGAGCTCTACTTTTGTCATTTCATGAATCTGGGCGGATTGTCTACTTGTTAGCAATTTTGCCGGGGATGTTGTAGTTGATCCGTGCCTGCTATGCTATTGTTATTGCCATGTCTAGCTTGTATTTTGTGTATTCTTAGTGGGTGTATGCTTAGATTGTCATGACTTGCTCTGTAGTGAGTGCATCGAGCGCGTAAACATGCCTACCTGATATCTGTTTTCAGCATGCTCTAGTTTTCACTAAGTTTGTGATCTGATTATGTTTTTGCCATGTTCACATGCTTGCGATTGTATTTTCTGATCCCTTTTGGCTCAAGGTCACTAAGGGACTTTTGTTAAGCTTTTTGAGTAGCTCCATGCCATGTTTTACTTTGCCATCTTTAGGTCCTGTAGCATGTAGTTTTGTTGCTCCAAAGTGTGCTACCTGTTCTGAAATTCCAGACAAGTTTTACCATATGCATTTTTGCCATGCTTGTTTGGACCTGTTAATATATGAATTGGTCGTAGCTCAGTGCTAGTCTTTTGTTTAGCATCATGAATGCTTCCCTGCCATGTATTTTTATGCCATGTTTGAGTGCTGTAGCATGTTCATCTTGTTGCATTTAGAAGGCTACTTGCTGTAAATCGCAGTTCGTGTACATATTTGAATCGCTTGCCATTTCCAAACCATAACTCCGATTCCGGCGTTCTTTACATTCTTTCCAAGCGATTTCATCTCATCTTTCCAGTGGCACACTTGGATTTCCAAGTTGATGCCAGGTTCAATCATGCCTTGTCAACTCATGCATATGCATCGCATACCGCATCCCGCATATCATGCCATGTTCATGTGTTGGTTGTTTACTATGTTGTGTGCTTCTTTCCGGTGTTTGCTTCTTCGGGTTGGTTCCGATAACGTCTCGTTTGTGAGGACCCATTCGTCGATGTCCGTTTGTCTTCTTCATGGACTCGTTCTTCTTCCTTGCGGGATTTCAGGCAAGATGATCATACCCTTGAAATCACTTCTATATTTGCTTGCTAGATGCTCGCTCTTTTGCTATGCCTATGCTGCGATACCTACCACTTGCTTATCATGCCTCCCGAATTGTTGAGCCAAGCCTATAACCCACCTTTTCCTAGCAAACCATTGATTGGCTATGTTACCGCTTTGCTCAACCCCTCTAATAGCGTTGTTAGTTGCAGGTGAAGATTGAAGTTTGTTCCTTGTTGGAACATGGAGATGTTGTTCCTTGTTGGAACATGTTTACTTGTTGGGATATCACATTATATATTATTTAATTAATGCATCTATATACTTGGTAAAGGGTGGAAGGCTCGGCCTTATGCCTGGTGTTTTGTTCCACTCTTGCCGCCCTAGTTTCCGTCATATCGGTGTTATGTTCCTGGATTTTTCGTTCCTTACGCGGTTGGGTTATAATGGGAACCCCTTGACAGTTTGCTTTGAATAAAACTCCTCCAGCAAGGCCCAACATTGGTTTTACCATTTGCCACCTAGCCTTTTTTCCCTTGGGTTAGGCCAGCCCAAGGGTCATCTTTATTTTAACCCCCCCGGGCCAGTGCTTGTCTAAGTGTTGGTCCAAACTAGAGCCGCTTGCAGCGCCACCTCGGGGAAACTCGAGGGCTGGTTTTAGTTGTACGGATTGCTTATCCGGTGTTGCCCTGAGAACGAGATATGTGCAGCTCCTATCGGGATGTCGGCGCATCGGGTGGTCTTGCTGGACTTGTTTTACCATTATCGAGGATGTCTTGTAGAACCGGGATACCGAGTCTGATCGGAATGTCTCGGGAGGAGGTCTATTCCTTCGTTGACCATGAGAGCTTGTCATGGGCTCAGTTGGGACACCCCTGCAGGGATTTGAACTTTCAAAAGTCGTGCCCGCGGTTATGGGCAGATGGGAATTTGTTAACGTCCGGTTGTAGAAAACCTGAAGTTGACCTTAATTAAAATGCATCAACCGCGTGTGTAACCGTGATGGTCTCTTTTCGACGGAGTCCGGGAAGTGAACACGATGTTGGAGTTATGCTTGACGTAGGTTGCTCTAGGATCACTTCTTGATCATACTTTTATGGACCGTGCTTTGCCTTCTCTTCTCGCTCTCATTTGCGTATGTTAGTCACCATATATGCTAGTCGCTTGCTGCAGCTCCACCTCATACCTTTACCTTACCCATAAGCTTAAATGGTCTTGATCGCGAGGGTGTGAGATTGCTGAGTCCCCATGGCTCACAGATACTTCCAAAACTAGCTTGCAGGTGCCGATGAGTCCGTGCAGATGACGCAACCCAACTCAGGAGGAGCTCGATGAAGATCTTGTCCTTTGTTTTGTTTCGTTCTAGTTGATCAGTAGTGGAGCCCAGTTGGGGTCGATCGGGGATCTTTGTCGCATTTGGGGTTCTTCTTTTATTTTGGTTCCGTAGTCGGACCTTGATTGTATTTGGTTGATGTAATGCTTTATTCCTGTAATTGTGTGAACTGGCGATTGTAAGCCAACTATGTATCTCTTTTCCCTTATTGTATTACATGGGTTGTGTGAAGATTACCTCACTTGCGACATTGCTTTCAATGCGGTTATGCCTCTATGTCATGCTTCGACACGTGGGAGATATAGCCGCATCGAGGGTGTTACACGACCTCTTTACAGCATCGATGTGTGGCACAGCACCAAGGAATTGTTGCACTAAGCTAAAGTAGCTATTCGGCCTTGGCCCTCTCGGCCACAAATGATCCACAACAGACCTCATGGCAAGTCCGGATAATCTATGGAGCTCGGCCCACTCGGCCATTTGCTCATTCAACACCAGCGGATGGGCTGGAGCATGAAACTGTGACCAAAACAATTTTCCACTTTTTGATCTTTCTGATCCTTGAAGTACTCGGCCGCATCAGCAGCACTTGCAGCCAAATCCACGTAGGCGTCCGCAGAACTCCATAGCCGGTCCAGAGGTGCATACTTTGGATCCCCGAACTTAGTCCGCAACAAGAAGGGCTTCCCAGATACAATATACGTAGCTTGATGCAGCTCCTCCTTCGTCGCTCCAATTTTGGAGCGGGCTTCCTTGGCAGCCACCCGGGCCTTTTCCAGGTCTGTCGCCTTCGCCCGGTTTTCTTCTTCAAGAAGCTGGTAACGGTCAGAAGCATCTTTTAACTCTATACCATCTTGGCTATTTTTTCTTTGCTCTCGCAATGCACGGCCTGTTCGGCCCTTTAATCTTCGGCCGCCTTTAAAGCGGACGCATTGCTACTCCTTGCTTGCTCCTTGGCTTGGGCAAGCTCCACCCGAAGGGTCTCCACGGTGGCAGCTCCATCTGCAGTCACAACATATTAAAGATATTGGCATCATGCTGCTCTTATTATGTGACAATCACCAGAAAAATCACCTACCCTGTTGTCGGTGTCAAAACCGGCGGATCTCGGGTAGGGGGTCCCGAACTGTGCGTCTAAGGCGGATGGTAACAGGAGGCAGGGAACACGATGTTTTACCCAGGTTCGGGCCTCTTGATGGAGGTAAAACCCTATGTCGTGCTTGATTTATTCTTGATGATATGAGTATTACAAGAGTTGATCTACCACGAGATCATAGAGGCTAAACCCTAGAAGCTAGCCTATGGTATGATTGTATGTTGTCCTATGGACTAAAACCCTCCGGTTTATATAGATACCGGAGGAGGCTAGGGTTACACAAGGTCGGTTACAAAGGTGGAGATATACATATCCGTATTGCCTAGCTGGCCTTCCACGCCAAGTAGAGTCCTATCCGGACACGAGACGAAGTCTTCAATCTGGTATATTCATAGTCCAACAGTCCGGCCAAAGGATATAGTCCGGCTGTCCGGAGACTCCCTAATCCAGGACTCCCTCAGTAGCCCCTGAACCAGGCTTCAATGACGATGAGTCCGGCGCGTAGTATTGTCTTCGGCATTGCAAGGCGGGTTCCTCCTCCGAATACACCACGGAAGAATTTGAATACAAGGATATTGTCCGACCCTGCAAAATAAGTTCCACATACCACTGTAGAGAGCATAATATTTCCACAAATCTAGTCTGCTGACATGTTTTGGCAACACGACATTATGCCATGGCTCGATGATTATTCGAACCGTTTTCTTTAACTAGCCCGCACATAACGCGAGGCAGTTTCTTGACACGTCTTGTCAAAGCAGAGATCATGTCCCCCTTATTACGGGATTCTCATCAATACGGTCGTGGGTAACCCAACCACGCCTAGGACTCCTAGTTTTTAGGCAAGTCCCAAACGGCCACGAGGGGGACGCTTGATATTCACCCTCTTTATAAAGGTTCAAGGCTTTTACTTTTTTCCTCCCGTGCTTAATCGAATCCCTCCCCCACCTCGAGTTCTAACACCCAAAGCCCAGGTCAGGTGCTTCGGACCTTCAATCATGTCCAGATCCAGCCTCCAGGGCCGGTGGATGCCCTCATCCGTCACGAAAGAGGATATCAAGAAGTTGAGGGAGGCAAGATACTTGACCGCCAAAGTCTCGCATCACCTGCCCGCCCGAGGGCAGGTCGTCCCTACTCCTGAACCCAACGAAGACGTCGTGTTCATCCCCCACTTCCTCCGAGGACTATGCCTCACTTTGGATCCCTTCGTTAGGGGTTTGATGTTCTATTACGGGATTGATTTCCATGATCTAGCCCCGGATTCCTTTCTCCACATCTCGGCATTTATTGTCGTATGTGAGGCCTTCCTCCGCATTACCCCTCACTTCGTCCTGTGGCACAAGACCTTTGATGTGAAGCCAAAGACGGTCAAGGGGCAGTATGCAGCATGCAGGGGTGCATTAATAAGCAAGATTGCCGGAGCTCCATGGCCAAAAGGTTCCTTTACAGAGGTGTCCGGATTATGGCAACAAGAGTGGTTCTACATCACCGCTCCCAGAAGTGCCAAGTGGGTAGCTTCCCCCGTCTTTTGCTCGGGCCCTCCACCACAACTAATGTCATGGATCAACAGGGGGCTGAGTTGGGGTCTAGCCAAGGATTTGCCCATATAGCAGAGCCGCATCTGGGATCTCTTCGAGGGAGATATTAGTTTGGTTATGGTAGTGCAAGTCATGCTGGTTCGTTAAGTCCAGCCTTGCAAACGCCGATCCCTCTGTTTATGGGAATTCAACCCAGAAGAGCCGCACACTATTCAGAATTTCCTCGGCCTGACGCAGGAGGAGATGTACAAGTCGTTCTTCGGACCCCAAGTAGAGTGTTCGGACACCTCCGAGGACGTGGGCCTGAGCAGCAACCGCACCGCGGCCCAAGTAAGTAATCCTCTAGCCGAACACACTGTCTTTCTTTTATCATGACATCATTCTGAAGGATCACTCTTTGACCAGGACTGGATAACGAAGGCGAAGATGATCTGGTGTTCGGCTCCCCTTCCCGAAGGCTTGGACAATCCGGTGCTGGAAAAGATGCTCGAGCCAGCACCTTGCCCGGTGCCCTCAAAGGAAGATGAAGGGGGGAATAGAGAGGGCCAAAGCTGGCCTCCACCGCTACCTGTTCCAACCAATGGAACGAGTGCTTCTGTGAGGGAGGATAGCCTAGGGAAGGAATCTGACATTCCTCGCCCCGGGGGAGGAAGAGGACTACCTCTGATGATCCAGAAGCCAAGTTTTCCAAACAGGAGAAGAAAACTCCACCAGAGGGTCCTGCCTCGGAGGGTGCTCTTGCCGCACAAAGTCCGTGCGGGGATCGGTCCTCTAACAAGCTGTAAGTAATCAAAAAGTACTTAATAGTGAAGATATTTTACCTTACTTCTGAGGGAAATAACCGAAGCATCTATGTTGCAGTTCGGATCTGAGCCCTTCTCAGCAGAGCTCGTCTTTGGGGGATCTTCTTCCGGAGATGATGGAGAGCAAAACGCCTCCCCCGGACTCCCCGGCTCAAGAAGCAGGCGACCTTGAATTGTCATCACGGAGAGTTTCTCAGGATCCGGCAAGGCCATAAGATAATCCCATGGTCATCCGAAGCCCTCAATATCCGGCTCTTGAAGAGAGCAACCAAAAGAATCCGGCGCCATCTGGTATGCAGTCGGACGCACTGAGGGATCTGCTAGGGCGAGCCACTATCTCAGAAGAGCACCGTACATTGATGGGTACGGTGATGGAAAGGATTTCATCCGCCGAAAGCGGGTTGCATGAAGCCTTTATGAGTCTACTAATGGGTTTTGAGGTACGTGAAATGATATGCATCCACACATTTTTAGGTGCGCCCTGTGTAGATAGTAGCCCCTGAGACTCTGGTTGTCGTCGAGAACGGCGGCGAACAGAGGATCGTAGTCCTAGGTAATAACCAGACTGCCATTATGCGCAAGTGTCTGAAGCTCCGGTGGCTAGCCGGACGGATGGGGTTGCCGAACTAGAACGGCGACTGGATGCGGCGGATGCCGACATCGAGCTTGTTAACAAGCGGCTTGACGAGGCACAAGGTAGGTGATATTTATAGTGAATGTCACATAGTAAGCGCAGCATAATGCCAGTATCTTTAATATGTTGTGACTGCTGATGGAGTTGCCACCGTGGAGGCCCTGTGGGTGGAGCTTGCCCGAGCCAAGGAGCAAGCAAGGAGTAGTAATGCGGCTGCTTTGAAGGCGGCCGAAGATTTGAAAGCCGAGAAGGCCGCTCATAGCGAGAGCAAAGAGAAAATGGCCGAGAAGTTAAAAGACACTGCCGACCGCTGCCAGTTTCTTGAAGAAGAAAACCGGGCGAAGGCTACGGACCTTGAAAAGGCCACAATGGCGACCAAGGACACCCGCTCTGCAATGAGAGCGAAGAAGGAGGAACTGTGTGAAGCCGGGGACATTGTGGCTGGGAAGCCCTTTATGTTGCAGAGGAAGTTCGGCGATCCGCGGTATGCCCCACTGGATCAGCTGTGGAGTTCGGCCTACACATATCTGGACTTAGCGGCGAGCGCTGTCGATGCGGCCGAATACTTCCGAGATCAGACAGACCGTGAAGTGGACAAGCTATTCTGGTCATAATTTAACGTTCCAGAGCGTCCGCTTCCATTGACTGATCAGCTTGCCGAATGGATTGAACTCAATAGATTGTCCGGACTTGCCATGAGGTCTGTCGTGGATCATCTGTGGCCGGAAAGGCCGAAGCCGAACAGCTATTTTAGCTTGGTGCAGTAGTTCCTTGGTGCGGAGCCATGCATCAATGCGATGAAGAGGTCAGCGTGCATAGAAGGCTTGCGGATGGCCCTTGCCCGTGTCAAAACATACTGTGCGGAGATGGATGCCACCACTACCGCGGCGCAGGGTTCGGCCATAGGCCGAGTGGCTGCCGAGCACTATTTTGAAGAAGTTCTTGAGGGAGTTCATACGGTAGAGGCCCAGTGCTCGAAGAATGTTATGTTTGAGTGACATGTATTCCCATTGTAAAAACAACGTTGTATTGAATTTATCAAGGCTGTATTTATACTTTTGCCCGAAAGTGTTGTGATGCCTCCTGTGCGGCCGTTTATGTATATATGTATATAACCTGAAAGATTGCAGTCGTCGGCTTCAGCCCCCACGCATATAATGCGGGGGTGTTCGCAGATCCAACGTCTTGGTCCTAATAAGGAGGTGATAGCGCAACGAACTAGGCAACCGGGCTATAATGCTTTAACACTTTCACTTAGCCATAGGAGTTTGATAGTGGGGCTACCATATAGCCCCTGGTGGCTCCGCACTCGTCCGAATTCGGGGTGCGTACATACATGGCCGGGAAATGACCCTTCGTTAATGCAGAGGAATCCCGAAGATTCCAATAGGTCATCGAGTGGTTGACCAGTCTCACGCTATATCATGACAGTCAGTTTTCGGCTTTCTCTACTGAGGTGCTCGTCCCGATGAACCAGGGCACAATCGCAGTAGTTCTCCTGGTGCCGCCTTAGCCGATAGAGCGGAACGTAAGGCAGCAAAACACAAGAGCCGGGCAAGCCCAACATTTGACCAAAGATATGATTCGGAGCTGATGCATATAAGGCCAAACTCGCGACGCCGAACACTCCCTAAGGTATTCGGTCTTTATGGTGTAAACCGGGTGTAAATAGTACCCTTTGTAAGAAGCCCCTAGTGTCTAGGTACGTGCATTATTCTGGCGTGGACACATGCCAAGACGCCAGCATCCTTCTCGGTTGTACTGAGAAGCCAAGGGATGTAAATCAACAAGAGACAATAAAATAGGTTTACGCATGGTCTTAATCTACAAAGAATCCTTGGAACGGGTCCCTGCTGCACGTCTGCACGTATGTCTCCGTTCTGCCCTATCCTAGACGGGTGTAGCACGATGGTCATCTGAAAAAGAGAGGAACTTAATTGAAAAGTTGCCCTGCAAAAGTTAAGTTATACTAAATAAACAATATATATTTGAAAATGAGTAAAGGTGAGCCTTATTGCCACTTTTGCGCGCGTGTTGAGCCCCTTGTATTGTAGTTGGGGTATAGCCATCAAACCTATATTAATTACATATGGCTGAGCCGGACTCATCTAGCCGTGTCCGTGGTCTTCACGACCTGTCAAATGCTCGAGTTGGTGAGGCCGTTTGGTGTGCGTCGGCCAAGGCGGCCGCACCGTCTTCGGCGCGCAAAGAGCGCTCAATATTTCCATTTACTGTAATGATGCCGCTTGGACCGGGCATCTTGAGCTTGAGGGAAGCGTAATGTGGTATCGCATTAAAGTGAGCGAAAGCTTTGCGTCCGAGTAGTGCTTGATAGCCACTTTGGAACGGAGTGACGTGGAAGGTTAGATTTTTGCTGCGGAAGTTATCGGGGAAGCCGAATATAACGTCTAGTAGCAGGGAGCCCCTGCAGTGAGCCTTTGGGCCTGGCGGTACACCTTTAAAGGTAGCATTGCTGCGGCAAGTTTTTGTTGGGTCTATCCCCATTTTGCGGACTGTGTCCTGATATATCAGATTCAAACTGCTGCCGCCGTCCATCAGGACTCGGGTGAAGTGGTATCCGTCAATTATTGGACCTAATACCAAGGCATCCCATCCAACACACCGGATACTTGCCGAGTAATCCCGATGGTTGAAGGTGATCGGTTGGGATGACCAGTGGCGGAGCTCCGCGGTGATTGGCCCTGGGGCATGTTCCTCTAAAGGTGCCGCTTCTCTCCCTTTTATCACGTGTAACACATTGACTGTTTTGACTTCTGGTTGGAATTTCTTCTATTCCCCTGTGGTTTGCTTGCGAGGCTTGTCCTCGTCTTCACTTGGTGTATCCTGCCCCTTGTGTTCGGCGTTGAGCTTGCCGGACTGTTTGGAGACCCAACATTCTCTGTGGGTATGATTTGCAGGTTTGTCAGGGGTGCTATGGATCTGACATATTTGGTCCAAAATTTTGTTTAGGTTGGACAATTCGTCTCTGTTGCCTTTGGAGGGCGGCTTTTGCTGCCCTGCCCGAGATCTTGTAAACCCGGCGTTTACCGCCGTGCTATTCGGGCTGTCTTCTTTATTCCGGCGCTTACTATTTTTGCTGTGTCATGATTTCCCGTTTCCATCTCTAACTTCGGATGTACTTGGGTCGCTGGTGCTGCATCGGGCTAGCCAGCTGTCCTCGCCCGCGCAAAAGCGGGTCATGAGGCTTGTTAATGCTGCCATTGTTCTCGACTTTTCTTGGCCGCGGTGTCTGGCAAGACATTCGTCTCGGACGCTGTGCATAAAAGCTGCCTAGGCTTCGGCGTCCAGACAGTCGACTATTTGGTTCTTTTTAGTAAGAAACCTGTTCCAAAGCTTTCGGGCTGACTCTCCGGGTTGTTAAGTTATATGACTCAAATCGTCTGCATCCAGAGGTCGGACATAAGTCCCTTGAAAATTTGCCCGAAAAGCGTCTTCGAGCTCTTCCCAGCTTCCAATGGAGCTTTCGGGGAGGCTTTTAAGCCAGTGCCGAGCTGGCCCTTTGAGCTTCAGGGGTATGTACTTGATGGCGTGGAGATCATCTCCTCGAGCCATATGGATATGGAGGATGTAGTCCTCAATCCAGACCCCATGGTCTCTTGTTCCGTCGTACGCCTCTATGTTTACGGGTTTGAATCCCTCTGGAAATTCATGATCCAGCACCTCGTCGGTGAAACATAGACGGTGGGCGGCACCCCTGTATTTGGGTGTACCGTAGTATTTGGATGTTTGTTGTGTTGCATTGTATGTTGGAGCGCGCCTGCGTGATCCATAGATGGATCTGGTTGCGCCGTCCTTTTGATGCGAGCCCTTATGCGGACCGCATACTAGTTTATGTGCGGGGTCGATTGCTGCTTTATGTTGGCTATGAGGTCATCTATCTGACCGGATGGCCGTTTTATTTTTTAATTGTGGGGGATCTAAGGCCTCCTCATCAAATTTAGGTAGCAACTTTCTCTTCGGATAGCTCTTGGTGTGGCGATTACTGCCGTATTTCGCTGCCGTGTTGAGTACTTCACTCCATTTGATTTTGAGTGTGTCTTGTGCTGCCTTGAGCCTTTGCATCTGTTTTTTCAGACTCCTCGCCGTGGCAACAAGCCTTTGGTGGGCATTATGTTGCTCCTGGCGCCTGTCCATTGTGATGTCGTCCGGACTGTTATCTTTGACGGGGTTGGGTTGTTCGGCTTGATTTTTCGTGTTGCCGTGGTCGGGCAATGGTTCACCCTACTCTGACGCTGGGTCTATGTGATCGTTATTTCTGCCGAGGCGGGATTTGGAGCGGCGTTTACACCGTTGCTTTGACTACTGCTCGAGAGAACCACCCTTCGCTGCGTCCTTCCGTTCCTCGTTGTTATTTTCTTTGGGTGTGTCCACCATGTATACGTCATGTGATGAAGTGGGCGTCCAGTGCCCTGTGGGCAGTGGTTCCTCTTCGCCTCCCGCATCATCGTCCATACCGTCGATGTCTTTGGAGTCGAAGTCGAGCATGTCGGTTAAGTCATCGACAGTGGCTACTAAGTGGGTGGTGGGTGGGCGGCGAATTTCTTCGCCATCCGCATCGCAATCCCGCCGGACGTAGTTTGGCCAGGACTCTCCTGACAAGGAGAGAGACCTTAATGAGTTTAGTATGTCGCCAAAGGGCGAGTGCTGAAAAATATCCATGGAGGTAAACTCCATGATCGGCGCCCAATCGGATTCGATGGGCGTAGGCAGTTCGGAGCCCGTGGCCCGAGAAGGATCCGACAGTTTGGCAACGTGGCTCTAGTGAAGGGTAAGGTCGATAGTCGGCTCGATCGCCGCTGAGGATACGGCCTCCGTGACGGGATCTATCCATCCATCCATGGATGGTGCAACTGGCTCCGAATTGAGGCTCGGAGCGGCTACCGGTGCGATCTGCTGAATACGGTCCGATGGTAGAGCTAAATCGTACTCATCGTGACCGCATGGCGCACAAGGCAGGGGCTCGAATCCATCGAAGATCAAGTCTCCGTGGATATCGGCCATGTAGTTTAAGCTTCCAAACCTTACCTGGTGCCAGGGGCGTAACTTTCCATCTGCTCCAGATGGCCAAGCGAGTTGGCACGTAGTGCGAAGCCGCCGAACACAAAGATCTGTCTGGGGAGAAAGGTCTCACCCTGGACTGCATCGCTATCGATGATTGTAGGAGCCATCAAGCCTAACGGTGATGACACAGAGTGAGGGAGTCCTGGATTAGGGGGTGTTCGGATAGCCGGACTATACCTTCAGCCGAACTCCTGGACTATGAAGATAGAAGATTAAAGACTTCGTCCCGTGTCCGGAAGGGACTTTCCTTGGCGTGGAAGGCAAGCTTGGCGATACGGATATGTAGATCTCCTACCATTGTAACCGACATTGTGTAACCCTAACCCTCTCCGGTGTCTATATAAACCAGAGGGTTTTAGTCCGTAGGAGAACATACACAACAACAATCATACCATAGGCTAGCTTCTAGGGTTTAGCCTCTCCGATCTCGTGGTAGATCTACTCTTGTACTACCCATATCATCAATATTAATCAAGCAGGACGTAGGGTTTTACCTCCATCGAGAGGGCCCGAACCTGGGTAAAACTTCGTGTCCCTTGCCTCCTGTTACCATCCGGCCTAGACGCACAGTTCGGGACCCCCTACCCGAGATCCGCCGGTTTTGACACTGACATTGGTGCTTTCATTGAGAGTTCCTCTATGTCGTCGCCGTCAGGCTCGATGGCTCCTACGATCATTAATAGTGATACGGTCCATGGTGAGACCTTCCTCCCCGAAAAGATCTTGGTTTTCGGCGGCTTCGCACTGCCGGCCAATTCACTTGGCCGTCTGGAGCAAATGAAAGCTACGCCCCTGGCCGTCAGGTCAGATTTGGAAGTTTAAACTACATGGCTGACATCCGCGGGGACTTGATCTTCGACGGATTCGAGCCACTGCCGAGCGCGCCACATTGTCCAGACAAGCATGATCTAGCTCTGCCGCCGAACAGTGCCCTGGAGGCCGCACCCGCATCAGCTTCGACCCTTAATTCGGAGCCAACTGCGCCGATCGAGGATGGGCGGTTGGACGCCACGTTGGGGGCTGCGATCCCAACGGCGATTGAGCCGAACACCAGCCCCGCACTCTGCGGAACTCGTGACTCCAAGGAGCCGGACTCCGAACCCTCCGCGCCCCTGCTGATTGAATCCGATTGGGCACCGATCATGGAGTTTACTGCTGCGGACATCTTTCAGCACTCGCCTTTCAGCGATATTCTGAAGACACTGAAGTCTCTCTCTTTATCAGGAGAGCCCTGGACGGACTACGGTCAGCAAGGTTGGGGTATGGATGATGAAGAAATTCAAAGCCCACCCACCACCCACTTTGTAGCCACTGTCGATGACTTAACCGACATGCTCGACTTCGACTCTAAAGACATCGACGGTATGGACGCCGATGAAGGAGATGATGATGAACCAGCGCCTACTAGACCCTGGAAAGCCACCTCGTCATATGACATTTACATGGTGGACACCCCAAAACAAGGAGATGGCGATGGAACAGTGGAGGATGACCCCTCCAAGAAACAGCCTAAGCGCCGGCGTCAGCGGCGCCGCTCAAAATCCCGCCAAAACAAATACAGTGATTCCAGCACGGGAGATAATAATACTCCGGAAAGTGCCGAAGAAAATCCCCTCCAGCAAGATTTAGCACAGGAGGATGGAGAAACCAGCCCTCATAAGAGAGCGGCAAACAGAGAGGTCGAGGACGATAATTATATGCCTCCCTCCGAAGACGAGGCAAGCCTCAACAACGACGAATTTGTCGTGCCAGAGGATCCCGTCGAGCAAGAGCGTTTTCAACGCAGGATTATGGCCACGGTAAGAAGCCTCAAGAAAAAACAGCAACAGCTTAGAGCTGATCAAGATTTGCTAGTCGACAGATGGACTGAAGTCCTTGCGGCTGAAGAGCATAAACTCGAACGCCCCTCCAAGAGCTACCCAAAACGCAGGTTGCTACCCCAATTAGAGGAGGAAGCACTTGATGCGGCCGACCGGCCACCTCGTGGCCGCGACAGAGAGGCCTCTCGGCCCTCCACTCAAGCCGCACCCCTTACCAAGGCACGAGAATATTCGCCGGACTTACGAGATATGTTGGAGGACAAGGCAAGGCAAACAAGATCGATCTACGGATCGCGGGGGCGCCCCACGGCGCGAGACGGTAACCGTCACGCCGGCCACAAATTCGGCAGGGCCGAACACAGTAGACAAAGCTCATTGGAGCTACGTCATGATATAGCCCAGTACAGAGGCGCCGCACACCCAGTATGCTTCACAGACGAAATAATGGATCATCAAATCCCCGAGGGTTTCAAACCCGTAAACATCGAATCATATGATGGCACAACAGATCCTGCGGTATGGATCGAGGATTATCTCCTTCATATCCACATGGCCCACGGCGATGATTTCCACGCCATCAAATACCTCCCACTCAAGCTTAAAGGACCAACTCGGCATTGGCTTAACAGCTTGCCAACAGGATCAATCAGTTGTTGGGAGGACCTGGAAGCCGCATTCCTCGACAATTTCCAGGGCACTTATGTGCGACCCCCAGACGCCGATGACCTAAGTCACGTAATTCAGCAGCTAGAGGAATCGGCCAGGCAATTCTGGACACGGTTCCTAACAAAGAAAAATCAAATAGTCGACTGTCCGGACGCTAAGGCCCTAGCAGCCTTCAAGCACAATATCCGTGACGAGTGGCTGTCCCGGCACCTTGGACAGAAAAAGCCGAAATCTATGGCAGCACTCGCGACACTCATGACCCGCTTTTGCGCGGGAGAAGACAGCTAGCTTGCTCGTAGCAACAATATGACCAAGAACCCTGGTAATTCGGACACCAGGGACAGTAGTGGCAGGTTGCGTCACAACAAGCAGAAGCGCCGCATTAACGGTGACAATGCTGAGGATACGGCAGTTAATGCCGGATTCAGAGGCTATAAATCCGGTCAGCGGAAAAAGACATTCCAAAGGAATCCTAGGGGCCCGTCCAGTTTGGACCGAATACTCGACCGCTTGTGCCAGATACATGGCACCCCCGAAAAGCCGGCCAATCACACCAACAGGGATTGTTGGGTGTTCAAGCAGGCAGGCAAGTTAAACGCCGAAAATGAAGACAAGGGACTGCATAGCGATGACGACGAGGAGCCCCGGCCGCTGAACAACAGTGGACAGAAGGGTTTTCCCCCACAAGTGCGGACGGTGAACATGATATACGCAACCCACGTCCCCAAAAGGGAGCGGAAGCGCGCGTTAAGGGACGTATATGCGGTAGAGCCAGTCGCCCCAAAGTTCAACCCATGGTCCTCCTGCCCGATCACCTTTGATCGAAGGGACCATCCCACTAGCATCCGTCATGGCAGATTCGCCGCATTGGTTCTAGACCCAATTATTGACAGATTTCATCTCACTAGAGTCCTTATGGACGGCGACAGTAGCCTGAACCTGCTTTACCAAGATACAGTGCGGAAAATGGGCATAGATCCCTCGAGGATTAAGCCCACCAAAACGACCTTTAAAGGCGTAATACCAGGTGTAGAGGCCAACTGTACAGGCTCAGTCACACTTGAAGTGGTCTTCGGATCTCCGGATAATTTCCGAAGCGAGGAGTTAATCTTCGACATAGTCCCGTTCCGCAGTGGTCATCACACACTGCTCGAGCGAACCGCATTCGCCAAGTTCAATGCGGTACCACACTACGCATACCTTAAGCTCAAGATGCCAGGACCTCGAGGAGTAATTACGGTCAATGGAAACACCGAACGCTCCCTCCGAACAGAGGAGCACACGGCGGCCCTTGCAGCGGAAGTACAAAGCAGCCTCTCCAGGCAGTTCTCCAGTCCGGCCACTAAACGGCTGGACACCGTCAAGCGCGCCCGGAGTAACCTACAACAAGACCGCCTGGCATGATCCGAGCAGGCGTAGCAATGCGGCCCCAACCCCAACCCTCGCAAAAAGGCGATGCCAGTACTTCGCGTACATAACTACGCTCTAGAGATACCATGGGTACAGGGGGAGGGGCACCATCACGGCACGCCCAAAACACGACTTAAACCATACCAGGGGCTGCCGATTTTTTCATTTTCTCTTACTTTCAGGACTCCATCCTTCGGAAGGCCTGTTCGGCAGTTCAATTGCCGCACAAACGATGCACGAACCAGGGAAGCAGACAAGCCACGCCGCATTACGGAACTCCCAGGTGGTCTCTATCACGAGGAGTATACCTGTTCCGCATACTATTCCGCAGCTTGCCCCTGGAACGGACATGTTAACTAGTCCAACCTTTCACTTATCGCATTATTTGTATCGTTCTGCTTTGATCGCAACCCTTTTTAATAAACAATGCATAGCTTTCGTCTATTTTTGCATTATCTTTTTTCTTTATATATGTTCCTTAATGACATGTTGCACCCGTACACGTTGGTACGGCCAAAATACGCCAGGGGCTTTAGTACCCCTCAATATGGTGTGAGAAGTCCGAACACTTTAACAAGTGCGGCACCCCGAACTTATAGCATTATATGCATCGGCTCCGAATCATGTCTTGGGTCAATAGTTGGGTTTGCCCGGCTCCTATGTTTTGGTGCCTTACGTTCCTCTATATCGGCTAAGGTAGCACTAGGAGAACCACTACGATTGTGCTCCAGTTGAGCTGGGTCGAGCACCTCAGTGGAGAAATCTAAAACTGACTGTCATGATGAAGCGAGAGCTGGTTGCTATTCGAGAGGTTTTTCGAGTCCCTAAAGACTTATGCCGCTTAGGGCGAGGAGCCAGCTCTGTCCGGCCAAGGCGTGGATAGCGCCCCGAACTCGGTCTTCCAAATACCAGGGGCTTCGCCCAAATTTGAAATTATAGAATTCTATGGCTAAGTGAGAGTGTTCACGCATTATAGTCCGATTGCCTTGTTCGTTGGGCTGAGCACCTCCCTCGAAGGACCCAAACATGGGAAAAAGAGCGCTCAGGTTTATCCCCGAACACCCCAGCACTAGCAGCATGGGGGCAGAAGCCGATGACTTGCCATCTCTTAGAATTGATAAACAGCCGCACAGAAGGTAATATTTTAAATTCCAATAGCATTGCTTAGCGCACATGAACAAGTTTTCAATGCACAGGACAAAACGAGCAAGTTTCACTCAAAAATTACATCCCTAGAACATTCATCCGCCACAAGGCAGGCACCCTTCAGAACATTCTTATAGTAATTCTCGGGCTTGCGATGCTCTTTCCCCGGCGGTGGCTCGTCCTTCACAAGCTTCTTAGCATCCAGCTTGCCCCAGTGCACCTTAGCACGGGCAAGGGCCCTACGGGCACCTTCAATGCAGATGGAGCGCTTGATGACTTCGAGCCTTGGACAGGCCTCCACCAGCAGCCGCACCAGCCCGAAATAGCTCCCAGGCAGAGCCCCTCCAGGCCACAGCCAAACAATGAGGCCCTTCATAGCCTGTTCGGCCGCCTTGTGGAGCTCGACCAATTGCTTCAGCTGGTCGCTCAGGGGCATGGGGTGTCCGGCCTCAGCATACTGAGACCAGAGCACCTTCTCTGTCGAGCTGCCCTCCTCGGCTCGATAGAATGCGGCGGCATCGGACACACTCCGGGGAAGATCTACGAACGCTCCTGGAGAGCTCCGGATTCGGGTAAGTAACAAGTAACTCACGTTTATGTCTTTGCTTTGCATAAAGAATGCCTTACCCGCCGCTATCTTCTTCACCTCATCCAACTCCTGGAGGGTCTTCTAGGATTCGGCCTTGGCAAACATGGCATTTTCAATTGCCACCGCGAGCTCGGACGCTCGCGTCTTTGAATCAAGCTCCAAGCTCTCATGTTTTTCAATGAGAGCCTGGAGCTCTTGCCGTACCTTGCCAACCTCGGCCTCATACTTCTCCCGCTCGATGCGCTCTGTGGCCGCCTTCTTCTCGACCTCGACCAACACTTGCTTAAGGGTCGCCATTTCAGACATGGCCCCTACAATAGCCACGATAATCCTGTCATTCTTTGCAATTGCATCTTTTTATATATATTTAAACAAGGTATTTCTTACCTTCATTGTCCTCGAGCTGCTTCTTGGCACGACCGAGCTCTTGCTCGGACCGCTCGAGGTTCTGCTTTAGTGTGTCCACCTCCGCAGTCAGTGCGGCGGACGCAAGCAGAGAAGCCTGCATACGCATATTGACTCCTTTTTGTTAGACTCCTGCGAATTTTATTTGATCCTCTATTTGGCTTTTCTTCCCGAACGCCAAACAGAGCATCAGGGGCTACTGTCTATGCGGTAATATTATTTACTTACCTTAAAAGCCTGTTAAAAGGCTAGTACAAGCTTCAGTCAGTCCGCTCTTGGCGGACCGAACCTTCTGGACCACCACACTGATAATGGTGCGGTGCTCCTCGTCGATGGAGGTGCCTTGGAGCGCCTCCAACAGATTGTCCGTCACCTCTGGTTGGACGGGGGTCACCGGCACGGTGGGCTTGCTCCTCTTGGAAGGAGGTCCCCCGCCGGACTCTAGAACCTTTGAAGGTTCCGGAGTGGTGCCCGGCCTAGAGCCGGACTTGGAGCCCTGGGGAGTCTCATCCCCTTTACTCCTGGAGTCCGGGAGGTCACCTTGCGGCGCCTCCAGGACCACCTCGTCCCGGCTTGGAACCTGTTGGGACAACACTTCAGTGTCATCCGTAAGGCGGGGGGAGGAAGCCGTTGGAAGCGAGTTCACATCCGACGAGTCCAGTGAACCGCTCGACAACGTGTCGAGCCGGTCTTTGGGTGGGCTGCATAAACATATTCGATGTAAGGGAAAGTTGTGCAATAACCGAATACTATGAATTACTCTGGTATCCGGATACTTACAATTTCGCCAGGGGCTTGGCCCTGGGCTGCCACTCCTCTCCGCCGTCGTCGGTGTCGGTGGAGTAGTCCGGAGGAAGGGTTTTCCCCTTCTTGGACCCTCCGGCCTCCCTAGAGGGGGCGGCCTTCCTTTTCTTCTCTCGTCCCGCTGGAGGGGGAGAGGTCTCTTCTTCTTTCTCCTTGTCTTCACGGGAGGAATGCGCCTTAGAACCGTCGGATGATGGATCCGACACCTCCTGGCACTGGGCACTCTTTCGAGTCCCCGTGGCCTTTTTCGCGGCCTTCTTCTCTGGCACCACATAGGGTGCCGGAACCAGCAGCTTTGCTAAGCGAGCATCCGCTGGGCCTTCAGGCAAAGGAGCTGGACAGTTGATCTATCCGGACGTCACCTGCCTGTCTTGTTAAAGGTAAGGGAGCTTAGATCCCGCATGGAGTCAAACTATGAAAAACCGATACCCTATAAAAGGAAAAAAATAGCTTACCGCATGAGCGTGACGCTGCATACTGAATCCGCGATCCTCGGTAGCGGATGCGGGGGCCTCTGCGCCCTTGAAAAGCACCTTCTAGGCATCTTCGTACGTCGTGTCGAAGAGCGTGCTTAGAGTTTGGTCCCGTGACGGGTCAAACTCCCACAGGTTGAAAGCCTGTTGTTGACACGGGAGGCTCAGGCGGATGAGCATAACCTGGACTACGTTGACAAGTTTGAGCTTCTTGTCCACCAGGGTTTGGATGCATGTTTGGAGTCCGGTCAGCTCTCCTTTCTTACCCCACGACAGGCCCGTCTCCTTCAAGGAGGTGAGCCGCGTAGGGGGTCCGGATCGAAACTCGGGGGGTGCGACCCATTTGCGTCGCGCGGCTCGGTGATGTAAAACCACCCCGATTGCCACCCCTTTAGGGTCTCCACAAAGGAGCCCTCGAGCCATAGGACGTTGGCCATCTTGCCCACCATGGAGCCTCCGCACTCCGCCTGGTTGCCGCGCACCACCTTCAGCTTGACATTGAAAGTCTTGAGCCATAGGCCGAAATGGGGGTGGATGCGGAGGAAAGCCTCGCACATGACGATAAATTCCGAGATGTTGAGGACAAAGTTCGGGGCCAGATCGTGGAAATCCAGGCTTATATAGATACTGGAGGGGGAAGCCTAGTCCGCGGAGGAAATGGGGGAGGAACACCACCCTCTCATGGGGCCTAGGGGTGGGGATGAGCTGCCCCTTTTTGGGAAGCCGGTACGCGATGTCGTTAGACAGGTATCCGGCCTTCCTCAGCTTTTTGATGTGTCCCTCCGTGACGGAGGAGACCATCCACTTGCCTCCCGCTCCGGACATGGTTGTGCGCAAGAATAGATAGGCGAAGGAGGAAGAAGGCGTAGGTGAAAAGGTGGATCCTTATCCCCTTATATGGGTGGACGCAACTACATGTCCCCACTAGCCTGGTAAAACTCACTTATCTCCAAGCGCCGTAATCAATGTCAAGGTTGGGTTACCCACGCCCGTATTGATGAGAATCCCGGGATAAGGGGACACGATCTTTGCTTTAACCAGACGTGCCAAGGAAACCGCCTCGCATGACACGCTGAGGTGGGGTAATAAAACGACTCGGATAAAGGCTTGGCCGTGGTGTGTCACACTACGGAATACGTCAGCAGATTAGATTTGTGTAAATATTATTCTCTCTATGGCAATATGTGGAAACTTATTTTGCAGAGCCAGACACTATCTTTGTGTTCAAAATCTTCTATGAAGTACTTGGAGGAGGAACCCGCCTTGCAATGCTGAAGACAATCCGCGCGCCGGACTCGTCGTCATTGAAGCCTGGTTCAGGGGCTACTGCGGGAGTCCTGGATTAGGGGGTGTTCGGATAGCCGGACTATACCTTCAGCCGGACTCCTGGACTATGAAGATACAAGATTAAATACTTCGTCCCGTGTCCGGAAGGGACTTTCCTTGGCGTGGAAGGCAAGCTTGGCGATACGGATATGTAGATCTCCTACCATTGTAACCAACTTTGTGTAACCCTAACCCTCTCTAGTGTCTATATAAACCGGAGGGTTTTAGTCCGCAGGACAACATACACAACAACAATCATACCAAAGGCTAGCTTCTAGGGTTTAGCCTCTCCGATCTCGTGGTAGATCTACTCTTGTACTACCCATATCATCAATATTAAGCAAGGAGGACATAGGGTTTTACCTCCATCAAGAGGGCCCGAACCTGGGTAAAACTTCGTGTCCCTTGCCTCCTGTTACCATCCGGCCTAGACGCACAGTTCGGGGCCCCCTACCCGAGATCCACCGGTTTTGACACCGACACAGAGGAACTCTCAATGAAAGCACCAATGTCGGTGTCAAAACCGGCGGATCTCGGGTAGGGGGTCCCGAACTATGCGTCTAAGGTGGATGGTAACAGGAGGCAGGGGACACGATGTTTTACCAAGGTTCGGGCCCTCTTAATGGAGGTAAAACCCTACGTCCTGCTTGATTTATTCTTGATGATGTGAGTATTACAAGAGTTGATCTACCACGAGATCGTAGAGGCTAAACCCTAGAAGCTAGCCTATGGTATGATTGTATGTTGTCCTACGGACTAAAACCCTCCGGTTTATATAGATACTGGAGGGGGCTAGGGTTACACAAGGTCGGTTACGAAGGTGGAGATATACATATCCGTATTGCCTAGCTTGCCTTCCACACCAAGTAGAGTCCTATCCGGAGACGAGACGAAGTCTTCAATCTGGTATCTTCATAGTCCAATAGTCCGGCCAAAGGATATAGTCCAGCTGTCCGGAGACGCCCTAATCCAGGACTCCCTCACCTGTGCCTCGTCAAGCCGCTTGTTAACAAGCACGATGTCGGCATCTGCCGCATCCAATTGCCGCCTTAGTTCGGCAAACCCATCAGTCCGGCTAGCCACCAGAGCTTCAACCACCTGCACATAAAGGCGGGCTGGTTATTAACTGGGACTATGATCCTCTGTTTGCCGCTGTTTTCGATGACAACCAGAGTCTCAGGGGCTACTATCTACATAGGGCACATCTATAAATGTGTGGTACTGTCAAAAATATACATCATTTCGCGTACCTCAAAGCCCGTCAGTAGACTCATAAAGGCTTCATGCAACCCGCTTTCGGCGGACGAAATCCTTTCAATCACCGTACCCATCAACGTGCGGTGCACTTCTGAGATTGCCGCTTGCTCTAGCAGATCCCTCAGTACGTCCGACCACACACCAGACGGTGCCAGACTCTTTTGATTGCTGTCTTCAAGAGCCGGATACTTAGGACTTCGGGCGGCCATAGGATTACCTTCCGGCCTTGCCGGATCAGGAGAAACCCCCCACGACAACACCTCGGGGTCGCCCGCCTCGTGAGGCGGTGTGGTAGGGGGAGGTGTTTCGCTCTCCATCATCTCTGGAAGAAGATCCCCTGAAGACGAGCTCTGCTGACAAGGGCTAAGATCCGAACTGCAAGATAAATGCTTCGATTATTCTCCTCAGAAGTAAAGCGAGATATTTTCATTATTAAGTACCCTTTTACTTACAGCTCGGTGGAGGGCTGATCCCCTTGAGGGCATAGTGCGGCCAGGGTATCCCCCAGGGCAGGACCCTCCGGCGGAGATTTCTTCCCCCGTTTGGAGACCATTGTCTCCGGGTCCTCAAAGGCGGTTCTCTTCCTTCCCGGGGGAGAGGAAGTTTCAGTTCCTCCTCCCCGGATAACCTCCTTCGGGGAGGCGCTAGCCTCCTTGTTCCTCCCCCCTTTATCTTCTCCTGAGGGCGCTTGATAAGGCGCGATCTCCAGCATCCTGGTTAGCATGGGATTTGGTGAGTCTCAGGGAGGGGGTCAGACACCTGATCAATTTTGCCTTCGCTATCCAATCCTGGTCAAAGAGCGGCTTTTTTAGGGCAACGTTGCGATAAATAAACGGACAGTGTGTTCGGATGCAGGGCTACTTACTTGGGTATCCGGGCGATTGCAGCTCAGACCTGCATCCTCAGTGATGTCCGGACACATTATTTGTGGTCCGA
Organism: Triticum dicoccoides; assembly: GCF_002162155.2. Lineage (NCBI taxonomy): Eukaryota > Viridiplantae > Streptophyta > Magnoliopsida > Poales > Poaceae > Triticum > Triticum dicoccoides. Next base: position 209,265,363 of record NC_041380.1, read on the forward strand.
AGAACAATTTGTACATCTCTTCATGTGTCATGCCGAGGAAATGTTGAATAGCTCGCGGTCCTTCCGGGTTAAATTCCAACATGCGAAGGGGCCGGCGTTTGCAAGGCTGGACTTGACGAACTAGGATAACTTGCACTACCATAACCAGACTGAAATCTCTCTCAAAGAGATCTCGGATACGGCTTTGCAGTATTGGCACGTCCTTGGCTGGACCCCAGCTCAGTCCCCTGCTGATCCATGACATCAGTTGCAGTGGGGGGGGGGCAAATCGAAAGGTGGGGGCAGCTACCCACTTGGCACTTCGGGGAGCTGTGATGTAGAACCACTCCCGCTGCCACAATCCGGACACCTCTAGGAAGCAACCCTCAGGCCATGGAGCATCAACGATTTTGCTTATTGAAGTGCCTCCGCAAGCTGCGTGCTGCCCCTCGATCATCTTCGGCTTCACATCAAAGGTCTTGAGCCACAGGCCGAAGTGAGGGGTAATGCGGAGGAAGGCCTCACATACGACAATAAATGTCGAGTTGTGAAAAAGTGAATTCGGGGCCAGATCGTGAAAATCTAGCCCGTAATAGAGCATAAGACCCGTAACAAAGGGATCTAGAGCGAGGCCTAGTCCTTGGAGGAAGTGGGAGACGAACACGAGGCTCTCGTTGGGTTCGGGAGTAGGGATAGCCTACCCTCGGGTGGGCAGCCGATGCGAAATTTTGGCGGTCAGATATCTGGCCTCTCTCAACTTCTTGATGTCCTCCGTGACGGAGGAAGGCATCCACCAACCTTGAAGGTTGGATCCAGACATAGTTGAAGGTCCGAAGCACCTGACCTACGTTTTGGGTGTTAGAACTCGATGCGGGGGAAGGATTTGATTGAGCACGAGAGGGAAAAAAGAAAAAGCCTTGTCCCCTTTATAAAGAGGGTGAATATCAAGCATCCTCCTTGTAGCCGGTTGGGACTTGCCTAAGATCTAGGAGTCCTACCAATAGGCACGGTTGGGTTACCCACGTCCGTATTGATGAGGATCCCATAATAAAGGGGACACGATCTCTGCTTCAACAAGACGTGCCAAGGAAATCGCCTCGCGAAACACGCTGAGATTGGTTGTGAAAAACAATTCGAGTAAAGACCTGGTTGTGGTGTGATGTCACACTGCGGAATACGTCGGCAGATTAGATGTGTGAAAATACTATTCTCTCTACGGTGGTATGTGGAACTTGTTTTGCGGAGCCGGACACGATCCTCGTGTTCAAAATCTTCTATGAAGTATTCGGAGGAGGAACCCGCCTTGCAATGCCGAAGACGATCTGCGCGTCGGACTCATCGTCATTGAAGCCTGGTTCAGGGGCTACCGAGGGAGTCCTGGATTAGGGGGTATCCAGACAGCCGGATCATATCCTTTGGCCGGACTGTTGGACTATGAAGATACAAGATTGAAGACTTCGTCCTGTGTCCGGATGGGACTCTCCTTGGCATGGAAGGCAAGCTTGGCAATACGGATATGTATATCTCCTTCCTTGTAACCGACTCTATGTAACCCTAGCCCCCTCCGGTGTCTATATAAACCGGAAGGGTTTTAGTCCATAGGACAACAAACAATCATACCATAGGCTAGCTTCTAGGGTTTAGCCTCTTCAATCTCGTGGTAGATCAACTCTTGTACTACTCATATTATCAAGAACAATCAAGCAGGACATAGGGTATTACCTCCATCAAGAGGGCCCGAACCTGGGTAAAACATCATGTCCCCAGCCTCCTGTTACCATCCGCCATAGACGAACAGTTCAGGACGCCCAACCCAAGATCCGCCAGTTTTGACACCGACAAGCCCGGTTGTACATGCACGAGAACCAACCCTACCACACATAACCCAAACTCTCGCATATTTTACACCTACTACGATGGACAGAGAACCAGCTTCTCCCAATCTAACCCCAACCCCAGCAGATAGTAACCCAGTTCCTATTGACATAGCACCATCTCCACCACAGAGCTCCCAAACAAGAGCAGTTAGTAAGGCAGCTCCAGTTCCCAAAGGGCCAGTACTACCACGGCGAACCCCAACTCCACCAGTTAGTACGCCTATTCCTGTGGAGGAAGCACAACCAGCTAGTCGTAGTTTAGCATCTATCGCATTTGATGTTGTTAAATCATCTGTGCGTATCTTCCCATCTTGGAAATATTATACTGAAGATGAAGGAAAATGCCAGTTGCAGGTGTTGTCCAGGAGTTATGTGTAAGTAATGTTATTCATGGCAATTACTTTGCTTTGTCCCATACATCCTACTCCATGATGGTTATAATACAACAATTTTTCCCATTTTTCTCTATCGAGAAGGACCAATTGGAAACTCAGGATGAGGTAACCTGTGCTAATACCTCTGCTATCTTTAAGAATACTTGGTGGCAGTATCGGAATTACTTGAAGAAAACGTACTTCACTGGCAAAGAAACTCATCAAATTCCCTTACGTTCTCCTGAGACACATTTACTGGACGATGACTGGGAACGCCTTGTTCTGTACTGGTCCCGAACCAGGAATGTGGTAAGGTCAATGAGCTCATTTTCTATTTTAAGTATGATATTCTTGCATGTTACTGTACTCTGGTCATGTAGAACAAGTTCCTAAACCTGAAGAACAACTATTCTAATTTAAGATTCCATTGCTATCATAGTTCAAAAAAGCGCTAGGCGTTAATTGTGTGTTTTGCCACCGCCTTGTGCTTTACTGACCAAAGCGCATGCTTATGTGCAGTTATGCACAGATTAAGCGTAGTTATGCGCAACGCGTTTCGCCAACGCCTAGATCCTAGGCGTGCTTAAGCGCTCGCTTAGGCGCGCCTTTTTTAACTATGATTGCTATCGTGCATACTGCTTTGCTCATGTATCACTGTATTTACTCATACAAACTTATTTTTAAATTGAAGGATCCAATCGAAACTTCAATGGCACAGCAGGTATGTTCACGCATGTTTCTTTAATAGGCTTGCTCTAATCAATAGCTCTGTTGATTTCAATTTCAATTGTGTATATAGTTGACTTCTCATATCATGCACATTACTAGCATCACAATAGAGCCAATAGTGTTGTTGTACATGTAGACCCGTGGTACCTATCTGAAATCTTGTTGTGTCATGTAGTTTCCCACGCTTTGTATTCTTTCACTGTTGCTTTGTCTTGAACTGATATGATTTGAACCGTGTCTCTATTTTGATTTGGCAAGACAATGCAGTGACCATAGGACATAGATATATGTTTGTTTGATGCTTTTATTATGTACTAGTACTTGGCAATAGAAGAGTTGGTAGTTTAATCCTGTCCACCTTTGTCGGGGGCGATGCTGATTCCCGCCAACACCTATGGGGACAGGGCCCCTTTTCGGTTCGGTGGGGGGCGGAGAGCGCACAAAGAGCGGATCGAGGCAGTGCACGCGGGGGGGATTTTTACCCAGCTTCGGGCCGCACGGATGTGTAAAACCCTACTACTGCTTGTTTGTGTATATTGGATTCTTGCTCAGGAGCGATGGACGCTGCCAGACTGAGCGTAAGAGTGTTTCTGGTGTGAACGAGCCGAGCTGGCCGAGCCTCTGAACTCTCCGACCCTCGGAACCCTTTCTACGTTGCGCTTGGGCCTCCTTTTATACTCAAGGGGTCACCGGCAGGGGGCAACATAGACAAGAATGGTAAAAATGGAAAAGGATGCAGTAGGTGCAGCTACCGCTAATGTGGATACAGTGCACCCTACCTAACTCTGACGGCAGGGGACAAGGGCAATAAATGCCTGTCTGAGTCTCCTAAACAGTGCAAAAGGTGACCGTTAGGAGTGCCACCATTTGCCACGATGGGCTTCTCTTCATCTCCGCTTGCCACCACGTACCCCTAGCTGCACGGCCTCCCGCCACGTGCACTCTGGGAGAGTCCCAGAGCGACACGTTAGCAGGTGAGCGGGAGCGCGGGCACGCAGTGGGGGTTTCCCGCGGCAAGCTCCTTGCCGCGGCCGTCGTCTTGTCGCGTCCGGAAGCTTGTCGCTCGCCGGATCTTGCCGGGATGCAGGGCGCGTCGCGGCAAGCTTTCTTGGTATGTCTTGAGTGGCCTTCCCGACAAGCTCCTCTTGCCGGGGTCTTGTCTCTTCCCGGCAAGCTCCTCTTGCCGGGGCCTTGGTTAGCCTTCCCGGCAAGCTCCTCTTACTGGGGCCTCGGTTGGCCTTCCCGGCAAGATCCTCTTACCGGGGCCTTGGTTTGAGTACTTTGTTCTTGAATGGTCTTCAAGGGAACCACGGAGGGTCCTGGCGGTCACCCGGCAAGCCTTGCCGCGGGGTGCTGCAACTGCCCGTGCACGAGTTCGGGGTAATAGGGTACCCCTACTCTAGTACACCGACAGGAGCCCCCGGGCTTGGGCCATACACGGTGCCGAGCGCTGTTGGGCCAGGCCCAAAACAGTGCACGGGCACGCGCGGCCTAGGTCACGCCGAATCTAACTCTTCTCCCACCACGCACGCCCATAACGGCACGCGTCAAACGCGGCGTCGTGGGAGAGATCGTGGGAGTTTGTTCACTTGGAAGGCCGAAACGTCCGCCCCGTCCCTCTTTATAAGCAGGGGAAACAGGGGCATTTCCTCCATCCTCGCCATTCGCTGTTGCAATCTCAGAAGCCTCCGCCGCCCCCCTCCGCTTCCAAAGTCGAAAGAGGGCAGCGCTCCGCTCCCGTCGCCGCCGCCACCACCAGCGCCGTCGATCTCCCCCATCGCCTCCGCCATGCCTCCGAAGCCTGGAAAGGGGAAGGCCACGAAGGCCGCGACCGCGAAAGCTGTGAAGTCGACCGAAGCGCAACGGCTTGAGGCGCTGCAGAAGGAGCGGGCCACTTTCCCCCCCGAGCTCTCCGCGGAGGAGCTGAGGGAGTGGTACTATCTCTTCTGGTCGACGGAGACGCGGGCGCATCCGCGCACAAAGGTACTCTCCGCCGTCGCCTCGCGAGCAGCTCCAGCTAACGGGTATCCTTTCTTCGCCGTGTTCTTCTATTGTGGGCTCTGCCCGCCATTCTCTGATTTCTTCTGTGATATCATGAACACCTACGGACTCCAGCTCCTTGATTTCACCCCCAACGCTGTTCTGACCATGGAAGTTTTCACCCATCTATGCGAAAACTTTGTCGGAGTCCACCCCAACGTAGCTCTCTTCCGCCATTTCTTTATGCCTCGTGTCGAGAGAGGGGAACCTCTTGCCGGCGGGATTGCCTGGATCTCGCGGGCCGGAAAGAAGGAGACCTATCTGGAGGGGGAACTCCGCAGCAAGTGGGAGGAGTGGAGAGCAGATTGGTGCTGGATTGTAGAAGAGAGCCCGCAGCCATTCACCGCCCTACGCCAAGCCTCAGCAGTGCGCGGCAATGACTGGAGCGCTCTGTCTGCGGACGACGACAAGCTGACGATCGCCGCCACTCGGATCTTGCGTCTCAGGCTTGCCGGGTTGACGGTAGGAGTTGTCGGCGCAGATTTCCTTCGCCGGCGCATCGCCCCTCTGCAGGCGAGGGGGAGACCTGCCTGGGAATTTGGAGGCCCGGCGGATATAATGAGGTTGCGTCCAGGCCTCAACTTCAATTTCACCGTCCTAGAGTTGGACGGGATGCTTAAGGAGATATTCAAGCATGACCCACAGCATCCCGAGTGGTTCAGGTTGCCGGCAGGCGTCGTTCCTCTGTGCAACAACTCCTCGCGCGACCGCATCTGCGCAATGATGCCGTTGTGTGACTCGCACGGGATCGCTCCAACTTGGCAAGAGCCCGCCGGCGACGTCGTGCAGCAGTTCTTTGACAGCCTAGTGGAGGTGGCGGTCAATGCTGACGAGAAGAAGCTCCTCACCCGCGACACCACCGAGCAAGAGATGGAGCGCATCGCCACCAGGGCGGAAGAGGCGGCGGCAGCCGCGGCCGCGGGTGAATTCGGGTTCACAGTGGAGGAAGCGGACGCGGCGTTGGCGATGAGCATTGCCGAACGGGAGCAGCCCGAAGAGGAAGAAGAGCTCGCCGCGCCCGACGCCGAGTCGAATGAGCCCGCCGAGGGTACGAACGGCCCGCCACCTCCGGGGAGCTTGCCGGGAGCAGGACCCGGAACGCAGCCCCCAGTGCAGCCAAGAAGGCGCCTCAGGAGGATCGGGGATGCAGCAGGGCGGCAAGCTGGTCAACAGCCGCAGCGCCGCACGGCGCACTCCACCGCGGCAAGTACGGTCGCCGCGGGGTCGCCTCCCGTCGCGGTGGCAACTGGGGCGGGGTCGTCTCGGGCTGGCGCCGCAGTCCCCGCCAAGCGGCCAAGGGATCCCACCCCTCCACCTCACCGCGCCGGAAGTGGGCCGAACTTCGACCTCTCCACGCTCAGCTCCGATGAGGAAGATGAAGAAGAGTAAGATTCCCTTGCTTGTTCTTGTAGTTCTTCAACTTGCTGATCTTGTCTTGCATCGGATCTGATCCACCCTGGGCTCTCCTTTTTAGGACTCTGGCCCAGAGGGCGGTGAAGAGGGCCAAGGCTCAGGTGGTGGTCATCGAGGACGAGCCCACTGCGACGACAGGAGGCGCGTCTGAGACTACTCTGCCGGACCCGGCCATCACTTCGCAGAGTAGCCCCCAGCGCAGCCCCCAGCGTAAGCATATGGTTTACTTTCTGCTTCTGGATGCGCGTGGTTGCTCTTTTCCCTTGTTGACATCCGATCTCTGTTTTGTTTGTGCAGGAGCAGAACAGCTTGATCAGGAGGGCGTGGTGATTTCCTCCGACTCGTCGTCTGCTTCGACTACGCCGCCAAGGGCGGACTCCCCGGCAAGGGAGCGCCCTCCGGTAAGGGAGGAGCCTCCGGCAAGGGAGGAGTCTCCGGCAAGGGACAGCGCTAACGATCCGCTAGTGGTGGAGGCCACGACGGCAGATCCTAGCACAGGTAGCCCTTCTTGCCCGAAACTTTCCTTGTAGTCTTCTGCTGACTTCTCTTCTCGAACACTTGTTTGATTTTTCCTTCTTCTTTGGTCGTCAGCCCCACCCTCCACGGATCCGATGGAGACCGAGGCGGGCGGCGAAGAAGACGCGCGCGGCAATACTGATGATGCCGCAGTCACCGAAGAAGGAGCCGGCGCTAACGTGCCCGCCGGCGAAGAGGCCGCCAAGGCTGCCGCCGAGGAAGCTGGCGGGGGATCTGGCGATCGCACTGACGGCCCTGAGGCCGCAGGAGCGTCAAGCGCTGCACCAACCGCCGATCCCTCCGCCGCTGCTGCAGCGCCGGGCTCCGAGGAGCCCCATCCCGGCGCCTATCTGAAGGCTGGCGAGGGTATCTTCATCAAGCTCCCCTGGGCGTCGAGCTCCAGGGTGCCGGTGGAAGGAGAAGCTCTGGATGGGGAGGTGCTTGCCTCCGCCGGGTTGTCGATCGTCGACGCGCCGGGAAGCAGCAGTGAAGAGCCCGAGGAGGAGCGGCTGCTGTGGAGGCTACTGGCGCTCTACCGTGCCCGCCAAGTCAAGTTGGAGTCCCGGGAAGCGCTTGCCGCGAGGGCGAGCGTGGACATAGAGAAGCGTGCGGAGGAGCTCCGGGGTCTTCGTCAAGAAACTCTCCGGGCCTTGGCGGAGGAGCGGGAGCAGCTTGCCGAGGAACGGAAGGCCTTCCTCCTTGAGAAGGCCAAAGCTGAAGAGCAGCAGCGGCTCACTGGCGAGAAGCTGTACGCGCGAGAAGGCGAGCTGACTCAGCGGAAAGTGAACCTCGACAGCCACGAGCAGGAGCTTGCCGCGCGCGAACGGGCACTCGGTGGGACGCTCCAAGAGGCAAAGGATACGGCTGCGGCTGCCGAGACCGCCAAGAAAGAATTGGAGGCAAAGGTGGCGCAGCTAGAAACTGATCTGAAGGGTGGTGGCGAAGAGCTTGCCGCCCTCAAGCTAGAGCGCGAGAAGGACGCCCTTGCCCACGGTGAGCTGCAGGGCCGACTCGCCGAGAGGGGCAAGGAATTGAGCGCCGCCAAGGATTCCAACGCCAATCTGACGCTGAAGCTGGCCACCTTGATGGAGACGTTGGACAGCGCCAGGAAACGGGAGGCAGACTTGAAGAAGGACATCGACGCCAACGAGGCGCTGCTAGCGAGGGCCGCCGAAACCCAGAATCTTCTCAGAGATACTGTGGAGCTCTGGACGGAGGGCCTCGTGGACATTGCTGCAATTATTGAAGAGGAGCTGGTGCAATTGGGGTGGAAGGCATCGGATACTCCTCCGACGAGAACCTCCAACCCAGCGCCAAGCTCACTCTGTTCTTCAAAGGCGTGGCGGCGGCGCTCCAGCAGCTCCGGGAACGGATCCCAAAACAGTTGGCCGATGAGTCACGCTCGATTTGTGCTGGAGTTCTGGAGAAGGTGCTGGTGAAGGTGGCCTTCAGCAATCCGGGCCTCAACCTCACAAACATCCTCAGGAAGCTGCCGGTGGACGCTGATCTTGACGCACTTAAGGCCCTCGTAGCACCCATCGTCGACAGGGTGAACGAGGTCAAAAGGGTTGACGGCGGTCGCGTAGATTAGGCCGTCCGTATTCTTCTTTTCTTGTCGCTGCCAGTCATGTCACGGGAACACTTTATTAGAGGCGCGATAAGTTATTCTTGTAATATAACTCTATCTTAGGCAATAAATAGCTGTGTTACTTCCTTTACTCGACTCTTGGCTTTGTATGGTCCTGCCCTACGCTTTCTAGGGAAACTTGCCGGTGCAGGTACCCTGGCCGCGAGCGCCGAGTGCGGAACTTCAGCAGCCTGCTAGCGGGGTCGCTACCGACAAGCAACCTTGTCGCAACTAGTTGCAGCTCACTTAAGTTGTTGAGCGGACTCGAAACAAAGTAAGGGCGCTAGCGGCTCACTTAAGTTGCTGAGCGGACTCGAAGCAAAGTAAGGGCGCTAGCAGCTCACTTAAGTTGTTGAGCGGACTCGAAACAAAGTAAGGGCGCAGCTAGCTATGAATTGGTTCCTCTGCGCACAGGTTTTCCATACGAAGCACGGTCGTTCAAGGAAAATAACTCAAAAACTGATTGCTCAAGCTTTAGCAACTTAGCTTTTCTGTCGTCTGCTTCCCGGCAAGGAGAAACTCTTTTTTTTGAACGGCCTGGTCCACACCATTATCCTCTACTCCCCCCCCCCCCCGGTAAACCTTGTGGGCGAGGGAACCTTCCTTCTTTTGAGAAAGAGACAGAGAAATAAAACAATGATATGGAGCCTTGGGCTCATTATCGCTTACCGGGGTCTGGTGCTGCACAAAATGTCAGATAATATATGCGAAAAAGGATCATAGCATAAGGAAACTGACAAGATGTGCGGGGCACATGAACTTTACTAGTGCACGGGGTCTGCGCCCGGCTCTGTACAAAGGATTACATGCAACAGCGGCAAGACTTGTACAAAAAGGTGGTTGCCGGACAGGGTCCGACAACCGCACCTTATGGGTAAAACTTACGAAGATGCTCAATGTTCCAGGAGTTGCTCACCGGAATGCCATCTTCGGTCTCAAGGCGGACAGCGCCGGGCCTAGTGACTCGTTTCACCCGATAAGGGCCTTCCCACCTCGGCGTCAACTTGTTGGAATTCTTGGCCGATTGAACGCGCCGAAGAACAAGGTCGCCTTCCTCGAGACTCCTGGCATTGACTCTGCGGCTATGGTAGCGGCGCAGAGCTTGCTGGTAGCGAGCGGCTCGCGTAGTAGCCTGGAGACGGTCTTCCTCAAGGAGCAGCGCGTCATCTTGCCGCAGCTGCTCTTGCTCGAGCTCATCATAAGCGAGCACTCGAGGTGACCCGTATACGAGTTCCGTGGGGAGAACTGCCTCCGCTCCATAGACTAGAGCGAAGGGTGTCTGGCCAGTGGCTCGATTTGGCGTCGTCCTGATCGACCAAAGAACCACCGGCAGCTCCTCGATCCAGTTTCTTCCGCACTTGTGTAGCCTGTCGAAAGTTCTGGTCTTGAGGCCTCGCAGCACTTCAGCGTTTGCCCTCTCCGCTTGACCGTTGCTTCTCGGATGAGCAACAGAAGCGAAGCAGACCTTGGCGCCAAGATCTCGGACGTACTGCAAGACCTTGCCCCCTACCTGGCGCGCCAGAGATGTCGGGGGCGATGCTGATTCCCGCCAACACCTATGGGGACAAGGCCCCTTTTCGGTTCGGTGGGGGGGCGGAGAGCGCACAAAGAGCGGATCGAGG